>NC_084564.2:27700000-27892500 GCF_033978685.3 Nerophis lumbriciformis
TCTTACTGAGATCATTTAGGACCAAAACCCTTAAAACAAGTAAAACACTCTAACACAGTGGTTCTTAACCTTGTTGGAGGTACCGAACCCCACCAGTTTCATATGCGCATTCACCGAACCCTTCTTTAGTGAAAAATAAAATGTTTTTTTTCAAATTCAAGACAAAGTTATATGTTTTTGGTAACACTTTAGTATGGGGAACATATTCTAAGTAACAAAGACTTAATTTAGAGTTTTTTGGTTAGGTTTAGGGTTAGAGGGTTAGGGCCAGGGTTAGAGGGTTAGGGTTATAATAAGGCCATGCCGAAGAAGGCATTAATAAGTACTTAATAATGACTCGTTAAGAGCCAATATGTTACTAATTTGCATGTTAATAAGCAACTAATTAATGGTGAATATGTTCCCCATACTAAAGTGTTACCATGTTTTTACTGGTGCACAAAATGAACCGTGCATGAACATCACCTTGTTCAAACAACAAAACCAACACAGTGCATAAACTCACAACAAATGACACACCTGCAAATCAGTCTGACTTCTGCTGTTTGCCGTATCCGTAATACGCCGATAGGGAGAAGTTTTTATTTACACGATGAGTCGGGTGTGTCTTGACCTCCGCCGAATCCCTGAGCCCGACTCACCGAACCCCTAGGGTTTGATCGAACCCAGGTTAAGAACCACTGCTCTAATATAAAATCTGCTTATTGAGAAGAATTATCTTCCATCCATCCATTTTCTACCGCTTATTCCCTTCGGGGTCGCAAGAGGCGCTGGAGCCTATCTCAGCTACAATCTTATCAGACAGAAAACAAGCAAATATCACCCTTATTTGAAATATTTAATCTTACTTGTATTTCAGTTTTTGCAGTGCAGGACTGGGCCATCTCTAGTTTGCATGACCAAACAGACGGGACTCGCTGACACCTTTACACGGTTTCTCAAAGACATTGGAGGTGAAGAACGGCAGCCTGATCACATTGACCTAACGCTTCATCTTCACCTCCCCTGATGTTTTGTGCAAGTGGTGTACTGGAGCTCCACAAGGAGGTGGACGATGTGAACGGCGCCGTAGATCAAACCGCCGGACTACTGTTTGGGGACAGGCTCCTGTCCGCCTGAGTGGACTTCATTTTTCTCCATTTAGACCCCCATCTTGCACCTGTAATAGGGTGGTGGTCCACATGAATGCCCTCAGCTCCACTGGGATGGAGCTGCTCGTGCTGTCATTAAGAGAAGTTAACAGATTTGCACCGCTTCTTCGTCGGCAGAAACGCTCTGCCACAACAGAGAGAAATAGTGTTGTCGTGGGAATTTACCGCGTGACAAGAGCAAACTCATACCGGTACATTTATTTTTTTCACAGGCAAGAACTGAAGTAACTGAATAGAAATGGAGCTATCTATATCATGATGGTTTTTTTTTGTTTTGTTTTTATGGGAAAGTAGGTTAGATCTGTGGTTTGCGGCATGGAGACGCTTGGATGTCTTGGTTGCTGTGGCAATGCCATGAGTAGAAACATTTATTACAAGACGGTGTAGCATTTGAAACACTTTTTAATGATTGATTTACATCAGTGGTGTCAAACTCAAGGCCCGCGGGCCAGATCCGGCCCACAAATTAATGATCTATGGCCCACGGGATGATATTTGATTAGTATTAGAACCGGCCCGCAGGTCACAGCCGCCTGCTGCTGTTTTGCACGCACCAATACTCATCATCATCATCATCATTTATTTGTATTCCTTTCATGAAAATGCATATAAACAAGCCACGTACAGTTGACACTTTAATTAGGGACCGCAATGTCCCTTTGGGACAGAGGACCCTATTGAATTTGTAAGGTTTTATTATTCTTTATTATTATTCTTTATTATACCGCCACCTCTTTGAGCTGTAATTTTACCCTCTTAACATGCTTCAAAACTCACCATATTTGACACACACATCAGGACTGGCAAAAATTACCATCTAATGATAAAAAAACCAAACCCCAAAACTCATAACTGCGCTCTAGCGCCCCCTAGGAAAAAACACAGACAAAACTGCTTGTAACTTCCGGTAGGACATGAAACAAAAACCCCTATATAGGTCTGACTTAGACCTAGATTTCATACACTAACATCCTTCAGCAAAAATCAACAGTAAGTTGGCAATTCCCCCTTCTAAACAACATTTTAGTAAAAACAGTCACTTTTGCCTCTTTGAGCTGTAATTTGACCCCCTCTGGCTCCTCTCGATGTGGAGAGGCTGCGGCTTTACTCAGACCTCTTCCCCAATGACAGAGCTTCTCACCCTATCTCTAAGGAAGAGCTCCGCCACCTGGCGGAGGAAACCAATTTTGGCCCCTTGTACATGTGATCTTGTCCTTTCATGACCACAGGCGAAGATAGGAACGTAGATCGATCGCTAAATTGAGACCATTGCCTTTCGGCTAAGGTCCTTCTTCAAAATGACGGATCGATATAGGGTCTGCATCACTGCAGGGAGTTTGCATGTTCTCCCCGTGACTGCGTGGGTTCCCTCCGGGTACTCCGGCTCTCTCCCACCTCCAAAATCATGCACCTGGGGATAGGTTGATTGGCAAGACCAAATTGGCCCTAGTGTGTGAATGTGAGTGTGAATGTTGTCTGTCTATCTGTGTTGGCCCTGCGAGGAGGTGGCGACTTGTCCAGGGTGTACCCCGCCCTCCGCCCGAATGCAGCTGAGATGGGCTCCAGCAACCCCCGCGACCCCGAAAGGGACAAGCGGTAGAAAATGGATGGATGGATCACCGCAGACGTCGCACCGATCCATCCGCCTGTCGATCTCCCAATCCACCGTTCCCTTACTCGGGACTAAGACTCCGAGGTATTTGAACTTCTCCACCTGGGGAGAGATTTCCTTCCCAATGGCACTCCACCCTTTTCCGGACTTGGAGGTCCTGATTCTCATTCCAGTCGCTTAATAATAATAATAATGATAATAATATATTTTATCTGTAAAAGCAAGGCAAGGCAAGGCAACTTTATTTGTATAGCACTTTTCATACACAAGGCAGACTCAAAGTGCTTCATAGACAACAAAGTGAATTGAAAGAAAATAAAAGCAAAATTAAAATGCAGACAATAAAAATAAAAACAGTGTGGACGTTAAAAGTTAAAAGATTAAGCTGAAAGCTAAGGTGAACATAAACGTTTTTAGTCTAGTTTTAAAAGTAGTAAGAGTTGTTCACATTGAGCAAACAACCTCAAAGTGCTACAGTGCATTAAAAAAATAAAATCTACAATAGCCTAATAGCTACAACTAGCACGCATATATCTAAAAAAATGCTTTTTTAGAAAGAAGGGTTTTTAAGCCTTTTTTAAAAGCAGTCTGTGGTGTCCTCAGGTGGTCAGGGAGAGCGTTCCACAGACTGGGAGCGCTGTAGCAGAAAGCCCGGTCTCCCATTGTTCGGAGCTTTGTCCTCGGAGGTTGGAGGAGGTTAGCCTGTCCGGAGCGGAGGTGTCGTGTGGAGGATTTGGGGGTGAGCATGCAGTTCTTTGAGGTAGAAGGGGGGAGCATTTTCATGGAGGCACTGCTTTACACTCGGCTGCAGTTTAATAACTAAAACTAATTCTCTGTGTTTGTCTTTAGATTTATATGTAACATATTTATTTTTTTTCCGAAATGGGAAATTATGCAATTTCGACACTGGCACATCTCAACCTGCAACCCACCACGGCAAATAGGTTGCAGTGATGTGGGAAAGTGCACATAATAGCAAAGCTGCGACACTCATGACAACAGACATTGTGTGGGCATTGGTCGTCCTGCTGCTCTTTCGTAATGAGAATGTATTTCCCAGCAGCCCACAATAGTTTGTCCACCCAGCAGCACACACGGCTACTCTGACTACTAAGTACAGTGAATCATGCCACTGGCGGGCTGAGCAACGCTTAGGTCTTTTCTGTCAAACAAACTCAAACAACGTACATAAAGTCATATCCGTGCATGTTAGCAGAACGAGAGATCTGGAACGTTGTGACTCAGATTCGAATTTGTCCGAAAATTGTGTCTCTTGCTGTTTTTGTCGTATCGTCATGATGTGATGTAATTTTGCTTGACATCTGTCATTACTGCACGCACTTGACCTGATTAAGAGGAGCCGACTCCAGGATTATGCAAGAAAGAAATGAGACGCATTGGCTTCAGAATGTTTCTTGACAGCAATGACCTTTCAGGGCGCGTTCGCTTCAGTGAAAATGAACTCAAGTCGGTTTGCTTTGCTAGTGTGTTTTGTTTGATCAAGAGTGAACGCAGTCCGCTGGACCCCGGTCAGGATCCAACAGGGGGACTGATGCCGTTTGAGGGACGGGGGAGAGGGGGTCTTGGTCCGCTTGCAAGTGAGGCAGATCTCAACAACGAACCAAAACACGTGTCATCAAATGCAAGTAACACCAAGGAATGGTTAGCGAAAGTCAGCATAAGGCTGTCAGGTTCAAACCCTGATGACATTCTCCCGTCCAAAGGCAAAACCCAGTAACTCAATTTTGGTCAAAACTGAGCTGATAATAATTTTGGAGTTATTAGGTGATATGCTGAACATTCTGAACGAAAATTGCAGGCTGGAATTGCGGATACCAATTAACATCAACAAAGCAGAAATCAAATCTCTGTGAATGGATGGGACTTTAATATAAAATAGATTGGTTTTCGTTTGTTTTATCAAAATCAGCTAGAAGTGAGTTACTAGGTTCTGCTTTTGGACGGGAGGCTATTAAACAGACAAAGAAGCAAGGAATTAAACAGAGACATAATTCAATTTAGCTCAATTGAGGAGAAACGTCTGGGCTGTACTCTTTGAACAGCCTTCCACTACGCTCTGACGAAAGATTGTACGCCTCCTCTTTTATTTGGACTTTCCCTGATTACATGGCAACAGCTGTTTCTAAAGGAAGGGGGGTCGTAAACAGCCGTCGCCTTTGGTTACAAAACACATCAAACAAATGGGTGCCTGGAGGGGGGTCAGGTCCTGCTTCCTCTCCGCCGTGTAGATCTCGGGTCAAGGCAAAATCTTCCTGTTGATTACAATACATCAAAGAAACCGACACCTTCATGTCGCTTCCCGTCCTACACAGTGGAGTTTTACAAGCCTATTGATTGGTAAGATCAAAGACAGCTTTTGTCCTCTCGCCGGGAACTCATGGAAACACAAAGTTTTTGTGATAACTTAGATACAATTATTCTGACAAAGGCAACGTGAAAATAAGCAAGAGATCAGATTTACATAAATGTGTAAATACAGTCGTTAAACATCAGGGTTTTTCCTGCATTCAAAATTGCGTGGCGGCCGCCTCCAGCTAATTTTGCGCCGCCCCCAGCCAGAGCGATTGATATCACTCAACACAGCGTAAAGCTCCGGCTGTGTTGATTGGGGACGTCTCTGTGCTGCTGACTTGTCTCTGCTCGGGATGGTCTCCTGCTGGCCCCACTATGGACTGGACTCTCACTATTATGTTGGATCCACTATGGACTGGACTCTCACTATTATGTTGGATCCACTATGGACTAGACTCTCACACTATTAACTAGATCCATTCCACTGTGGACTGGACTCTCACACTATTAACTAGATCCACTATGGACTGGACTCTCACACTATTAACTAGATCCACTATGGACTGGACTCTCACACTATTAACTAGATCCACTCCACTGTGGACTGGACTCTCACACTATAAACTAGATCCACTATGGACTGGACTCTTACACTATTAACTACATCCACTGTGGACTGGACTCTCACACTATTAACTAGATCCACTATGGACTGGACTCTCACACTATTAACTAGATCCACTATGGACTGGACTCTCACACTATTAACTAGATCCACTCCACTGTGGACTGGACTCTCACACTATTAACTAGATCCACTATGGACTGAACTCTCACACTATTAACTACATCCACTATGGACTGGACTCTCACACTATTAACTAGATCCACTGTGGACTGGACTCTCACACTATTAACTAGATCCACTATGGACTGGACTCTTACACTATTAACTACATCCACTGTGGACTGGACTCTCACACTATTAACTAGATCCACTATGGACTGGACTCCCACACTATTAACTACATCCACTATGGACTGGACTCTCACACTATTAACTAGATCCACTCCACTGTGGACTGGACTCTCACACTATTAACTAGATCCACTATGGACTGGACTCTTACACTATTAACTACATCCACTGTGGACTGGACTCTCACACTATTAACTAGATCCACTATTGACTGGACTCTCACAGGTAGCGTTTACTGCTATATGCACCGTGAAATCAATGCGCCCAGGAAATAAGTTTCGGTAATGCTTAACATGAGCAAAATACGTAAACATAACATGTTGTATTACTACATTAAATATATACTTAAAATGTGTAATGTATATAAAATATTGTTGGTTTTTCTACGTTTTTTAAAGGGCTTTTATAGGCAAAATAGGTCCATCTCCAATTCCCGTATTGTTTGCCGCTTCTTGCTAGCAGTTTCTTTACTATTTAGAATGGACATAAAATGAAAAGAGAGAGGGATTGTGGATGATGGCAAAAATCCCCCCAAAAAGTGCAGTTTCTTCTTTAAGGGTTAGTAATAATCATTCGCAAACTATTTTTAATCATCTGTGTCATCTGAGTGATTGCTATCCTAGAGAGATGGTGTTGTGCTTCTACTCCAAACAAACAGATCGACTGCAGCACCACAGATAATAATTGGAATCGTTCCTCTCTGCACTCCAAGCGTATTCTTTTTTCTTTTTTTTTTTGTTCCTTCATCCCTCATTCATTACCTCGCTCAGCTGCAGTTTGTCTCTTCTTGTCTTCTTTACCCATCTCCTCCTCCTTGGCTCCGCCCCTCCCGTTTTATTCAGCCTTTATTGCAAACAAACTGCTCCTAATTTGCTTCTTTCATGTTTTTGGTTGTTGTGCATGTCTGTAAAGCTGGGTATCAATGGTTTTGAGTTTGTGCGCTCTAGTTTTTTTTAACACTTTGTCCAAAAAGGTTGTTAAATAATTCCATCTATACTAACACTAACCCTTATCCATACATACATAACCCTAACCCGGGGGTCAGCAACCCGCGGCTCTTTAGCGCCGCCCTATTGGCTCCCTGGACCTCTTTCAGAGATGTGTGAAAATGGAAAAAGATGAAGAAAAAAATATATTTTTTCTTTAAATATATTTTCTGTAGGAGAACCAACCTTCCTAATTGTTAGAAATCCCACTGCTTATATTAAACCTGCTTCACTGATGAGAGTATTTGGCAAGCACCGTTTTGTCCTACTAATTTCAGCGATCCTTGAACTCATCGTAGTTTGTTTACATGTACAACTTTCTCCGACGCTGTCACAGAAAGACGTGTTTTCTGCCACTCCTTTGTCTCATTTTGTCCACCAAAAGTTTTATGCTGTACGTGAATGCATAAAGCTGAGCTTTGTTGATGTTATTGACTTGTTGGAATGCTTATCAGGCATATTTGGTCAATCCATGATTAAGGGAAGTTAATGGATGTTAACATGCTATTTAGGCATTTAGGTATGTACATATTGCATCATTATGCCTCATCTGTAGGTATATTTGAGCTCATTTAATATCCTTTATTTATGTCCTATGTGTATTCAACTTATGTTTGCATATCTCATGACACATTATCTGTATGTAATATTGGCTGCATTTCTCATAGTTGTTTGTGTGCCATGTTGTTCCAGACCACAATGCTGGAATTTAAAATTTTAAAATTTTATTTTTTGCAAATAATCATTAACTTTAGAATTTGATGCCAGCAGCACGTGACAAAGAAGTTGGGAAAGGTGGCAATAAATACTGATAAAGTTGAGGAATACTCATCAAACACTTATTTGGAACATCCCACAGGTGGGTGCCATGATTGGGTATAAAAACAGCTTCCCAAAAAATGCTCAGTCTTTCACAAGAAAGGATGGGGCGAGGTACACCCCTTTGTCAACAACTGCGTGAACAAATAGTCAAACAGTTTAAGAACATTGTTTCTCAAAGTGCAATTGCAATAAATGTAGGGATTTCAACATCTACGGTCCATGATATCATCAAAAGGTTCAGAGAATCTGGAGAAATCACCCCACGTAAGCAGCATGGCCGGAAACCAACATTGAATGACCGTGACCTTCGATCCCTCAGACGGCACTGTATGAAAACCCGACATCAATCTCTAAAGGATATCACCACATGGGCTCAGGAACACTTCAGAAAACCACTGTCACTAAATACAGTTTGTCGCTACATCTGTAAGTGCAAGTGACTTGACATTGTTTTGCTTAAATAAGCAGGGGCGTCCATGGTAACGTTGCTTGGATGGCAACATATGTTGCTCCAAAACCTGTATGTACCTTTCAGCATTAATGGCGCCTTCACAGATTTGTAAGTTACCCATGTCTTGGGCACTAATACACCCCCTTTCCATCACAGATGCTGGCTTTTCAACTTTGCACCTATAACAATACGGATGGTTATTTTCCTCTTTGGTCCGGAGGACACAACGTCCACAGTTTTCAAAAACAATTTGAAATGTGGACTCGTCAGACCACAGAACACTTTTCCACTTTGTATCAGTCCATCTTAGATGAGCTCAGGCCCCGCGAAGCCGACGGCCTTTCTGGATGTTGTTGATAAACTGTTTTCGCCTTGCATAGGAGAGTTTTAACTTGCACTTACAGATGTAGCGACCAACTGTAGTTACTGACAGTGGGTTTCTGAAGTGTTCCTGAGCCCATGTGGTGATATCCTTTACACACTGATGTTGCTTGTTGATGCAGTACAGCCTGAGGGATCGAAGGTCACAGGCTTAGCTACTTACGTGCAGTGATTTCTCCAGATTCTCTGAACCCTTGGATGATATTACGGACCGTAAATGGTGAAATCCCTAAATTCCTTGCAATAGCTGGTTGAGAAAGGTTTTTCTTAAACTGTTCAACAATTTGCTCACACATTTGTTGACGAAGTGGTGACCCTCGCCCCATCCTTGTTTGTGAATGACTGAGCATTTCATGGAATCTACTTTTATACCCAATCATGGCACCCACCTGTTCCCAATTTGCCTGTTCACCTGTGGGAAGTTCCAAATAAGTGTTTGATGAGCATTCCTCAACTTTATCAGTATTTATTGCCACCTTTCCCAACTTCTTTGTCACGTGTTGCTGGCATCAAATTCTAAAGTTAATGATTATTTGCAAAAAAAAATGTTTATCAGTTTGAACATCAAATATGTTGTCTTTGTAGCATATTCAATTGAATATGGATTGAAAATGATTTGCAAATCATTGTGTTCCGTTTATATTTACATCTAACACAATTTCCCAACTCATATGGAAACGGGGTTTGTATAAGCTGCAGGGCTCAAAGCTTGGGGAAAAAGTAGCGTCTTAAGCCCGGAAAATACGGTACTCTAATCATGGCCGACTGGGGATTAAATAACCAATATGGCAGTTAGGAGCTCTAAATGTCGGTTTGTATTATTTTTCTATAATCGCGTAGCTTGAGTACTTTGAGTTTAAAGTCACAATTTTGTCCATTTTCGGCACCATACTGTACCACACCAAATGTCCTATAGTGCGCCATCCCTAATATGTGTATAGAGAGTTCTAATTTTAGAGTATTTACAAATCAAATACAGCCTTTTTGTGGTGTGTGTTCACGCAGGCATCTTTCCTCGTTAAAAAACAAACAAAAAAGACTTCGACACACAAGAATTCTAAGCCTCAAGTAGTGCCGGCTCACGTTTGGCAAACAGACAAGCAAAACGCAGCTCACGGCCCCAGGGGGGCTCAGAGTTCATTTGAAATCTGTCGGTCCTATTTTCTTGTAATAATACAGACGACGATACAACGGGCGACTAACTAAGCAGCTTGTCTGTTTTGCAGCAGGAATGCGTATTTTATTCTGGAGCTTCCGTGCGTGTGTTGACGTTTTTTAACCTTCTCTGCTGTATGGAGATACAAATCACGACGGGGTTCTGATTGTCCAACCAATTACTTCAGCTCTTCCAGTTGACTCTCATAGCACTTTAGGTGGTTTCCGAAATTAATCCCCTTCCATTGGAGCATGCCAATATTGCTGGGGACAGCGTGCTGTTTAATACTTAGTCCGTGTGACTTGTTGCGCTAATATCGGCCCCTGGCAAGAATTAACATCCAATCTTAATTCTTAGCCTCTTTGACCATAGAAATCAGTGATGTGAAGGCATCAGCACAAATGGCTTCTCTCTACTAAGTGATATCAGACACAACATTCTGCCCCCCTCTTGCACTTTATAAATAACATATTCAATGGTGCATTGACACACAAGTTTAATTCATTCATTGACGGTGCTCATAACCCAATATATAGTACTCATATCCCAATTGAAAGTTGATTTGGTCCCCAAAAATCCCACAATTTTCACATGTTACATGCATTTTTGTAAGAAAAATGTACTTCCAGATTACAGATATCGTAGAGAAAAATAGGGATATCAAACAAATCAAATATGTATTCATGATAATCACATTTTGTTTGTAGTTAACTCAGAATTAACCGCAGAATAATTAATAAAAGTTTTGAATAAATATACGTTAGACATATCATTAGATGACATTAGATGTTACATCATGTTGTGGAGGTGTACAACCTTTTGTGCTAATAAAAACGCGTTTTTACACCAATTACATATAGTACCAATATGAGTACAGATAGATACCAGTATCGATAACAATTATCGATATGGGTATCGTATTGATAAAATCTAAACGATATATATACATAATTAGGACAGTACTTTAGTTCTTTACTTAATCCATTCCATAGTTTTACTCCAGACATTTAAAGGGGAACTGCACTTTTTTAAAAGGTTGCCTATTGTTATAAGAGACACTTTTTTTTCTTTTTTTTTTTTTTTCTTTTTTTTTTTTTCAATTTCTAACATCTACAAATCTGGTCGTTCGTAGTGGCTAGCAATGCAGCTAATGGGAGCAATCAATTCTACCTCGAAATCCCTTTGAAAATGCATTCAAAAACCGTCAATACTTTATTTACATTAAAAGTTAAAGTACCAATGATTGTCACACACACACTAGGTGTGGCAAAATTATTCTCTGCATTTGACCCATCACCCTTTATCACCCCCTGGGAGGTGAGGGGAGCAGCAGCGGTGGCCGCGCCCGGGAATCATTTTTGGTCATTTAACCCCCAATTCCAACCCTTGATGCTGAGTGCCAAGCAGGGAGGTAATAGGTCCCATTTTTATAGTCTTTGGTATGACTCGGCCGGGGTTTGAACTCACAACCTTCAGATCTCAGGGCGGGCACTCTAACCACTAGGCCACCGAGTAGGTACTAGGCCACTGAGTAGGTTCCGAAACCCGTATAATAACCAAGCTTGTTATTTTAAGAGCGAACACTGAGGAACTCTTTCCTATCGTAGTTACACATCGGGCGTGCTACGGTCTTAGCCGTAGAAGCTAACTAAGGCCAGAGATAAGCGAGCTTTTATGTCAACACGAAATGCGTTTAAGTTTGTAACACACAACATAATGCAATAAGACACCAATCTGTACTGACTGAAAAACATGAACCATCATATTACAGGATCTATAAAGTATTAGCCCACATTTCATTCACAGCTAGCCAGATGCTGTTTGTCATTATACACGCATGCTGCATGTATCATGATTAGAGATGTCCGATAATGGCTTTTTTGCCGATATTCGATATTCCGATATTGTCCAACTCTTAATTACCGATTCCGATATCAACCGATACCGATATATACAGTCGTGGAATTAACACATTATTATGCCTAATTTTGTTGTGATGCCTCGCTAGTTGCATTAAACAATGTAAGAAGGTTTTCCAAAATAAATCAACTCAAGTTATGGAATAAAATACCAACATGGCACACATTTATTATTGGAGTCACAAAGTGCTTTTTTTTTTTTTAACATGCCTCTAAACAGCAGCTTGGAATTTGGATCATGCTCTCCCTGAGAGTGGGCGGGGTTGGGGGGCGGGGTTCTTGGGTGGGGGAGGGTAGGGAGTAGCGGGAGGTGTATATTGTAGCGTCCCGGAAGAGTTAGTGCTGCAAGGGTTTCTGGGTATGTGTTCTGTTGTGTTTATCTTGTGTTACGGTGCGGATGTTCTCCCGAAATGTGTTTTGTCATTCTTGTTTGGTGTGGGTTCACAGTGTGGCGCATATTTGTAACAGTGTTAAAGTTTTTTATACGGCCACCCTCACTGTGACCTGTATGGCTGTTGACCAAGTATGCATTGCATTCACTTGTGTGTGTGAAAAGCCGTAGATATTATGTGATTGGGCCGGCACGCAAAGGCAGTGCCTTTAAGGTTATTGGCGCTCTGTACTTCTCCCTATGTTTGTGTACACAGCGGCGTTTTTAAAAAGTCATACATTTTACTTTTTGAAACCGATACCGATTAGTTTTGAAACCGATACCGATAACTTCCGATATTACATTTTAAAGCATTTATCGGCTGATAATATCGGCAGCCCGATATTATCGGACATCTCTAAACATGATCAATGCTATACACTTGATGGACAGTTGTCTTTTTGGTCCTTATGGCCAGTGACGTTTTTTCCCGGTTAATTATGGGTAAGCACGCCATTTATATCGAAATGCCTTGGCTTCAAGTTCCACATTTTGAAATTCGAATCACTTTCACATCACTCTCGGCTTCCGTCTGCTCCAACGTCTCGCTTCTAGAAGCAGTAGTTCATCCTCCATAAATTCAGATTCAAAAAGATACGGTTGTGAATCCTCATTTGTCCAAAAATAGTTGTCTTTGTTGTTTGTTACCGAATCTGCTATGATTAGAACACACTTGCGTCTTTGTATCTGGAAGGGGTTGTTGCCGGAAGTCAGAAGTGCGCTGCTATGGAAACGGAAATCAATGCGTGGAAGAAATGAGTCCCGGAAATTATTAAAATGATCAAATTACGGTACATATTGTACATATTACATATTGTTATGAATGTATCTGTTACTACATTATATATATACTTGCAGTGTGTATATAAAACATTGATTGGTTTTGAATTTGTTTTAGATAGCTTTGAAGGATACAATGGTGACTCCCATTAGCCACATATTAAAAAAAAAAAAAAAAAAGTGTTCTTGTCTCATGATTTTGAACGATAAGCCAAAAAAAAAAAAAAAAGTGCAATTCCCCTTTGAACGTTTTATCAAATTATTCTGATAGATGACTGTTTGATGGAAATAACACATATTGGACAAATTGTGTCAAGCTGTACCTTCACCAAAGGTTCAAATAGATGGATGGATCTTAATTGTCATTGCACAAGTACAACAACATTTTGTTTTCAGTACAAAACAGTTCAAGATTAAACAAACACATATTGTACAGGTTTACAGAACAGGAACGCTGATGGGCCGCCACACGGCGCCCCGTAAAAGGTGGGGAAAAAGGTAGACACCCGGAGAGGACGAGTAAAAAATAAATACATCTCAGACTGGATTCCTAAGGGGGCCCAGGCTGGAGTGGGAAAAAAACTCCATAGCAAAGCACATATACATATTACAACATACGACTCCAGACTTGCAACGAGGGGTGAGGCCGTCGGCCTCGAAGCTGCCAGCCACTAAGGGCGTTGTTTCGGCCATCATACCACATTGGAGTGAAAAAGCCGGTGAGGAATCTGGGGTGGGGTATGTGGCGTGTATTTTAATGGATGCATGTGTGTTTGTAAGCCTGCAGCGTGTGTCTGTTTCACGACCTTGCTGCTCTCGCATCCGCCAGTCAGTCCAAAGTCAACAACAGGTGTGTTTCCGTGAGAGACAAGAAGGGAGTCTGTTGTGTCTTCGCTGCAATGTCCTTCGGGAGAGTCTCGAAGCCAGGGAAACAATCCAAGTTAG
The DNA here is from genome assembly GCF_033978685.3 of Nerophis lumbriciformis. Lineage (NCBI taxonomy): Eukaryota > Metazoa > Chordata > Actinopteri > Syngnathiformes > Syngnathidae > Nerophis > Nerophis lumbriciformis. The sequence continues at coordinate 27,713,926 of NC_084564.2, forward strand.
AATGTTTTGTTTGCGAGCAAAAATAATTAATTGTATATTTCTGGTCCTCAAATGCATCCTGCAGGGCAGACCGTCCGATGTTATCCAAAATCACAAGAGGGTCCACAGTTCTGCCCGTATACTCCAATAATTTGTGGTATCTTTAGGGTACATTGAAGGCTGCCAGCATCTTCCAATTTGTCCATAAACCAGAGCAATGCTTACCGGTACTCCAATCAGCAGATGTCCTGTTGTCATAGTTCCGACTGGGTAGATATCTTAAACGTCCTCGATTGAAAGGGTCGACTCCTCCTCCTCCCAAGAGTCCGTTGTGAGTCCAGCAAGAACCGCTCAGGTTCCCCCAAACCCGAGATCTTGTCAATTTTGTTGAGAGGTCAGTTAATCAATTCCATGGTTTAGATTTGGAGGGCAGTGCAAAATGACGCAACAAGAAAGTTAAGAAAAGACAAAGCAAAGAAGCAAGCAGAAGAGATAAGGGAGAGGGAAACAAAGGAGCGCCCGCCCCTCGATGAGTGCCAGTGAGAAAAAAAAATGGAATGGAATGATAATAATAACAATTATAGATTCTATTTGTAAAAGCAACATTGAACAAAACAACCTCAAAGTGCTACAGTGCATTAAAAAAAAAGCTGCCCCCAACAAGTAAAATAAATAGTAAAATAAAACTAAAACAGCCCAAACAGCCTAAAAAAAAGAAAAGAAAAAGGCTATTTTAAAAAGAAGGGTTTTTAAAGGCCTACTGAAACCCACTACTACCGACCACGCAGTCTGATAGTTTATATATCAATGATGAAATCTTAACATTGCAACACATGCCAATACGGCCGGGTTAGCTTACTAAAGTGCAATTTTAAATTTTGCGCGAAACATCTTGCTGAAAACATCTCGGTATGATGACGTCTGCGCGTGACGTCACGGATTGTAGAGGACATTTTGGGACAGCATGGTGGCCAGCTATTAAGTCGTCTATTTTCATTGCAAAATTCCACAGTATTCTGGACATCTGTGTTGGTGAATCTTTTGCAATTTGTTCAATGAACAATGGAGACAGCAAAGAAGAAAGCTGTAGGTGGGAAGCGGTGTATTGCGGCAGGTGTTGTGCCGGATAACGCACCCCCGCCGTAGAATGCACCCCTTGACTGTTGTGCTAGATAACACAGCCGGTGTTTCATTTTTAACAATCCCCGAAGATGACAGTCAAGCTTTACCATTGGCCTGTGGAGAACTGGGACAACAGAGACTCTTACCAGGAGGCCTTTGAGTTGGATGCACAGACGCGGTACCGTGAGTACGCATGCAGCTGCGGCTTCCAAACACGTGCGTACCGCTATGTGCATGTCACGTACATAACTTTGGGGACTTTGGGGAAATATATGTGCTGTATGAACTTTGGGGAGGTGAACGGTACTTCGGGCTGTGGGATTGAGTGTGTTGTGCAGGTGTTTGAGTTGTATTGGCGGGTTATATGGACGGGAGGGGGGAGGTGTTTGTTATGCGGGATTAATTTGTGGCATATTAAATATAAGCCTGGTTGTGTTGTGGCTAATAGAGTATATATATGTCTTGTGTTTATTTACTGTTTTAGTCATTCCCAGCTGAATATCAGGTCCCACCCGCCTCTCACAGCATCTTCCCTATCTGAATCGCTCCCACTGCCCTCTAGTCCTTCACTCTCACTTTCCTCATCCACAAATCTTTCATCCTCACTCAAATTAATGGGGAAATCGTCGCTTTCTCGGTCCGAATCGCTCTCGCTGCTGGTGGCCATGATTGTAAACAATGTGCAGATGTGAGGAGCTCCACAACCTGTGACGTCACGCTACTCGTCTGCTACTTCCGGTACAGGCAAGGCTTTTTTATCAGCGACCAAAAGTTGCGAACTTTATCGTCGATGTTCTCTACTAAATCCTTTCAGCAAAAATATGGCAATATCGCGAAATGATCAAGTATGACACATAGAATGGACCTGCTATACCCCTTTAAATAAGAAAATCGCATTTCAGTAGGCCTTTAAGCCTTTTTTTAAAAGCATCCACGGTCTGTGGTGCCCTCAGGTGGTCAGGGAGAGTGTTCCACAGACTGGGAGTGGCGGAGCAGAAAGCCTGGTCTCTCATTGTTCGAAGCTTTGTCCTCGGAGGTTGGAGGAGGTTAGCCTGTTCGGAGCGGAGGTGTCGTGTAGAGGATTTGGGGGTGAGCACTTATTTGAGGTAGAGGGGGGCATTTCCACGGAGGCACTGGTGAGTTAGTAGGGAGACTTTGTATTCAAACCTGAGTGGAACAGGAAGCCAGTGAAGGGATTTGAGAACCGGTGTGATGTGGTCGTTTTTTCCACACTCTCATCAGGATCCTAGCAGCACTATTTTGTATGTACTGCAGCTTCTGGATGTTCTTGCTGGGGATCCCGACAAGAAGTGAGTTGCAGTAGTCGAGCCTATGATAGCCTAATGATAAAGATGGTGTCTCTCGCTGGCTGAATGGATATACTGTGGTTGTATGCCACGTCTTCACAGCAGTGCTGTAACCCCTGCTAGGAACCTGCTGGCTTAGGTTATGTTAACTCTTCCCCTCACAGCAGGACAAGACAGAGAGCTGAGAGAGTTATGAGTGTCGCCGGGAACCGGGATGGAAATCTGCTCCGTCTCATTACGGTTCAGGCCCATTTGGCGGTTAATGGTCAAAGGTTTCGTCCTGTTATTGAGGAATATTAGACAAACACTGTATATTCATTTAAGAGGATTCCTCTACTGTGCTAAATTAAGCATTTTTCAGCAATTTTAAATATGTCTCAGAGGTTCCACAATAGTTTAATTGCTGGCCCCACTATGGACTGGACTCTCACACTATTAATTACATCCACTATGGACTGGACTCTCACACTATTAACTAGATCCACTATGGACTGGACTCTCACACTATTAACTAGATCCACTCCACTGTGGACTGGACTCTCACACTATTAACTAGATCCACTCCACTGTGGACTGGACTCTCACACTATTAACTAGATCCACTCCACTGTGGACTGGACTCTCACACTATTAACTACATCCACTATGGACTGGACTCTCACACTATTAACTAGATCCACTATGGACTGGACTCTCACACTATTAACTAGATCCACTCCACTGTGGACTGGACTCTCACACTATTAACTAGATCCACTATGGACTGGACTCTCACACTATTAACTAGATCCACTCCACTGTGGACTGGACTCTCACACTATTAACTAGATCCACTATGGACTGGACTCTCACACTATTAATTACATCCACTATGGACTGGACTCTCACACTATTAACTAGATCCACTATGGACTGGACTCTCACACTATTAACTAGATCCACTCCACTGTGGACTGGACTCTCACACTATTAACTAGATCCACTCCACTGTGGACTGGACTCTCACACTATTAACTACATCCACTATGGACTGGACTCTCACACTATTAACTAGATCCACTATGGACTGGACTCTCACACTATTAACTAGATCCACTCCACTGTGGACTGGACTCTCACACTATTAACTAGATCCACTATGGACTGGACTCTCACACTATTAACTAGATCCACTCCACTGTGGACTGGACTCTCACACTATTAACTAGATCCACTATGGACTGGACTCTCACACTATTAACTAGATCCACTATGGACTGGACTCTCACACTATTAACTAGATCCACTCCACTGTGGACTGGACTCTCACACTATTAACTAGATCCACTCCACTGTGGACTGGACTCTCACACTATTAACTACATCCACTATGGACTGGACTCTCACACTATTAACTAGATCCACTATGGACTGGACTCTCACACTATTAACTAGATCCACTCCACTGTGGACTGGACTCTCACACTATTAACTAGATCCACTATGGAATGGACTCTCACACTATTAACTAGATCCACTCCACTGTGGACTGGACTCTCACACTATTAACTAGATCTACTATGGACTGGACTCTCACACTATTAACTAGATCTACTATGGACTGGACTCTCACACTTTTAACTACATCCACTATGGACTGGACTCTTACACTATTAACTACATCCACTATGGACTGGACTCTAGCACTATTAACTAGATCTACTCCACTGTGGACTGGACTCTCACACTATTAACTAGATCCACTATGGACTGGACTCTCATATTATTAACTAGATCCACTCCACTGTGGACTGGACTCTCACACTATGACCTAGATCCACTATGGACTGGACTCTCATATTATTAACTAGATCCACTCCACTGTGGACTGGACTCTCACACTATGACCTAGATCCACTATGGACTGGACTCTCACACTATTAACTCCATCCACTATGGACTGGACTCTCACATTATTAACTAGATCCACTCCACTGTGGACTGGACTCTCACACTATTAATTAGATCCACTATGGACTGGACTCTCACACAGTTAACTAGATCCACTATGGACTGGACTCTCACACTATTAACTAGATCCTCTATGGACTGGACTCTCACACTATTAACTACATCCACTATGGACTGGACTCTCACACTATTAACTACATCCACTATGGACTGGACTCTTACACTTTTAACTACATCCACTATGGACTGGACTCTAACACTATTAACTAGATCCACTCCACTGTGGACTGGACTCTCACACTATTAACTAGATCCACTATGGACTGGACTCTCATATTATTAACTAGATCCACTCCACTGTGGACTGGACTCTCACACTATGACCTAGATCCACTATGGACTGGACTCTCACACTATTAACTCCATCCACTATGGACTGGACTCTCACATTATTAACTAGATCCACTCCACTGTGGACTGGACTCTCACACTATTAATTAGATCCACTATGGACTGGACTCTCACACTATTAATTAGATCCACTATGGACTGGACTCTCACACTATTAACCACATCTACTATGGACTGGACTCTCACACTATTAACTACATCTACTATGGACTGGACTCTCACACTATTAACTACATCCACTATGGACTGGACTCTCACACTATTAACTCGATCCACTCGACATCCATTGCACCGGTCGCCCAGAGGATGGGGCCCCACATCTGCGGTCCCCTCCAAGGTTTCTCATTGTCATCCAATTGGGTTGAGTATTTTTCTTGCCCTGATGTGGGATCCGAGCCGAGGATGTCGTTGTGGCTTGTGCAGCCCTTTGAGATACTTGTGATTAAGGGCTATATAAATAATATTTGATTGATTGATTGTTTTTTGGAAGAGTGTTAGCCACAAACTAGCTTTGAGGCTGTTAAATTCTCAACGGCTTTCGAGTGTAACCCACATGTTGATTCAGTTGTTTTAATTTCACTAATAACTCATGTTCATTCCAAATATGGAATGAAATAAACGAACAAATCAATGTACCGCCTCAGGAGGAGTCTTATATTTTCATTTTATTTTTATCATGGGAAATTTGACACTTAATAAATAATAAACACCGCTCTGGTGTTTAATATGAATGCATATTGAAATGTGTATAAAAAACATGTACCAATAATATGCAGTTATACACAACACTTTAGACAGTTATGGTTATTACTACAACTAATTTAATGGACATCGTTTTTCATGTAGTTTCCTTTTTGTCGTGCGCTGACTGGCTAGCTTGCGGAGTGATCCCAAGATGCAGAGATGGCAGGCAAAATGTATATTACATGAAAAGCTAGTGCAGCTAGGGAGTGCACATGAAGCTAACAACTGTGTAGACCGCAACAAAAACTAAACGGACACAAGCTATGAGAGCTTGTGCAGTAACATGTCTGAAATTGCTGAATTTGACGCCATGCACCCCTGCTGGTCAGAAAAATAATATGCAGCACTGTCCTCCTCATTCATTTCAATTGACAACAACACAACGGAGTTTACTTTAAGCCAGAGTCATCACATGAGCTACATTGCTAACATTAACGTCATGCTAGATTAGCCTATTTTCTAAAAATAATAATTCAACTTAATTGAAAGTTTGATTTGAAGATGTGTAGCGAAGCCTTTTTTTTCTTTGCAAAGTAGTGAGTGTATACTCAAGGCGGGCTCACCTAACTAGTAATGGGTCAGAGAAGTTGTATCATGTCCACTAGAAAAGGATACTTTTCCTTCATGACGTCATTAAAACATAAAGTCAAAAGCACCTGGAGATGGCTCGAGCCAACAAGTGAGGAAGATACAGTAGGAAAGAGATTCATCATGGTTTACCCGACACATGAAATGTGACAAATTGGGGGGCGTGCACTATGCACTATCCACTTTAGCCGCCATATGGCAGTGTAGAATATCTTAAAATTGTCATTTGTTATGTAGCGTGGCGCTTTCCATAATTTTTAGCAGACTCCATTGCAACAATTATTAACCCCCCACCTTCTCACGCGAGTTCCACCCAGGAATGGTGTCATATGTTACCTTTCCCTACTGTAATACAAATCCGAAAACTAGTGAAGTTGGCCCGTTGTGTAAATCGTGGGTGCAAATTTTAGGGATAAAAGCAGCTTTCATTAAATGCTCAGTCATTCACAAACAAGGATGGGGAAAGGGTCAACACTTTGTGAACAAATGCGTGAGGAAATTGTCCAACATTTTAAGAACAATATTTCTCAATGAGCTATTGCAAGGAATTTAGGGATTTCACCATCTACGGTCTGTAATATCATCAAAAGGTCCAGCGAATCTAGAGAAATCACTGCACGTAACATTTGATGCCCGTGACCTTGGATCCTTCAGGTGGTACTGCATCAAAAACCAACATCAGTGTGTAAAGGATATCACCACATGGGCTCAGGAACACTTCAAAAAACCACTGTCAGTAACTACAGTGTGTCGTTACATCTGTAAGTACAAGTTAAAACTCTACTATGCAAAGCGAAAGCTATTTATCAACAACACCCAGAAACGCCGCCGGCTTCGCTGGGCCAGAGCTGATATGGACTGATGCAAAGTGGAAAAGTGTTCTGTGGTCTGACAAGTCCACATTTCAAATTGTTTTTGGAAACTGTGGATGTCGTGTCCTCCGGGCCAAAGTGTAAAAGCACCACCCGAACTGTAATAGGCGCAAAGTTGAAAAGCCAGCATCTGTGATGGTATGGGGGTGTATTAGTGCCCAAAGCATGGGTCACTTACACATCTGTGAAGGCACCATTAATGCCGAAAGGTACATACAGGTTTTGGAGCGACATATGTTGCCATCCAAGCAACATTATCATGGACGCCCCTGCTTATTTTAGCAAGACTATGCCAACCCACGTGTTACAACAGCGTGGCTTTGTAGTAAAAGAGTGTGGGTACTAGACTGGCCTCCCTGTAGTCCAGACCTGTCTCCCATTGAAAATATGTGGCGCATTATAAGTGTAAAATATGACAAGGGAGACCCCGAGATGTTTAAATACTTAAGCTGTACATCAAGCAAGAATGGGAAAGAATTCCACTTGAAAAGCTTCAAAAATTGGTGTCCTCAGTTCCCAAACAATTACTGAGTGTTGTTAAAAGGAAAGGCCATGTAACACTGTGATAAAAATGCCCCTGTGCCAACTTTTTTGCATTGTGTTGCTGCCATTAAATTCTAAGTTAATGATTATTTGCAAAATAACTATTAATACATTTCTCAGTTCGAACATTAAATATCTTGTCTTTGCAGTCTATTCAATTGAATATAAGTTGAAAAGGATTAGCAAATCATTGTATTCCGTTTTTATTTACCATTTACACATGGTGCCAACTTCACTGGTTTTGGGTTTTGTAGATTGTTCTGCATTGAGTGATCACAAACAGGCTCTTGGAACACGCAGCACTGTAATAAGATCATTAAAAAGTCCATGTTCCATACAAGTGGAATCTTTTTCGCTCAGTGTATAGTCTTCTTCAACTTCTCCATATGTCCTTGTTGCCGTTAACACCTTTTCTGGTCGCCTATTTCCCACACATCCCCGATTTCCATTATAGATAGCACTAGCAGGTGAGAATGCATTTAATCCAATGCTCCTTTTAATAAAGTCACAATTAATCTGCGCGCCGCAGAATGTCCAGGTGTTTGTAAGAGAGGACGACGGTAATGAGCAATTTAGTGGCCGTTCCATATTGCCACTCCTAATCCCCGCACACAACTCTCCAACGCCTGGCCAAGTTGCGTCTGACGGAGCTCGATGTGATCGTCGTGGGAGGGAGCGAACCCTCCCACGGAGCGCTGCAAAGCAACAGCAGCAGCCACCGACGGCTCCTCGTGCTGGCGAGGCTAATGATTTATTTATTTGAAAATTACAGAGCCCTGGGAGAGCTGGGCACGATTGATAAGGGAGCCTAAGAGCGAGGGAGCCGGGAAAAGGAGGGAGGGGAAAGAGCAGGCGCTTGATTTTTTTTTTCCTCCCACCTGAGCGCCTGTGTATATTTATATGCGTTTCTACACCCAGGGATGCATCAAAAGGCTAATTCTCAAATTGACGTTGGTAACAAAACAAAACCAAAAATCTTCCCAACAAGAAATGATGCAGGCAGACTGTGAAGATGCCGATGACTGATCTTGCTGTGTGTTTGTTTTCGTAGGAGTATGCAAAACCACTTTTTCATATTCTTGCTGAAATGCGGAGATTGTTTTGTTACCATGAATATGTGTGAATGGATGCACTCAGTGAGTCACTAAGAACATGGAGGTGACAACATTATTCATGTTGGCTCAGTTAAACATCATAATGTCACTCTTTTTTTATTGGCAGTTTAGTGATTGGAAACACCATTCCTCTCTTCTGATGTGGTTTTTTTTATACATCTTGTCTAGCCAATCATATTGGTCATGTGCAAAACCCTCAACCAGTGAAGTTGTCACGTTGTGTAAATGCTAAATACAAAAAGAATACATTGATTTGCAAATCCTATTCAACTTATATTCAATTGCATAGACTGCAAAGACAAGATACTTAAAGGCCTACTGAAAATGCGATTTTCTTATTTAAACGGGCATAGCAGGTCCATTCTATGTGTCATACTTGATCATTTCGCGATATTGCCATATTTCTGCTGAAAGGATTTAGTAGAGAACATCGACGATAAAGTTCGCAACTTTTGGTCGCTGATAAAAAAGCCTTGCCCGTACCGGAAGTAGCAGACGAGTAGCGTGACGTCACAGGTTGTGGAGCTCCTCACATCTGCACATTGTTTACAATCATGGCCACCAGCAGCGAGAGCGATTCGGACCGAGAAAGCGACAATTTCCCCATTAATTTGGGCGAGGATGAAAGATTTGTGGATGAGGAAAGTGAGAGTGAAGGACTAGAGGGCAGTGGGAGTGATTCAGATAGGGAAGATGCTGTGAGAGGCGGGTGGGATCTGATATTCAGCTGGGAATGACTAAGTAAATAAACACAAGACATATATATACTCTATTAGCCACAACACAACCAGGCTTATATTTAATATGCCACAAATTAATCCCGCATAACAAACACCTCCCCCCTCTCGTCCATATAACCCGCCCATACAACTCAAACACCTGCACAACACTCTCAATCCCACAGCCCAAAGTACCGTTCACCTCCCCAAAGTTCATACAGCACATATATTTCCCCAAAGTCCCCAAAGTTACGTACATGACATGCACATAGCGGCACGCACGTACGGGCAAGCGATCAAATGTTTGGAAGCCGCAGCTGCATGCGTACTCACGGTACCGCGTCTGCGCATCCAACTCAAAGTCCTCCTGGTAAGAGTCTCTGTTGTCCCAGTTCTCCACAGGCCAATGGTAAAGCTAGGGCAGCACGGTGGAAGAGGGGTTAGTGCGTCTGCCTCACAATAGGAAGGTCCTGAGCAGTCCTGGGTTCAATCCCGGGCTCGGGATCTTTCTGTGTGGAGTTTGCATGTTCTCCCCGTGACTGCGTGGGTTCCCTCCGGGTACTCCGGCTTCCTCCCACCTCCAAAGACATGCACCTGGGGATAGGTTGATTGGCAAAACACTAAAATTGGCCCTAGTGTGTGAATGTGAGTGTGAATGTTGTCTGTCTATCTGTGTTGGCCCTGTGATGAGGTGGCGACTTGTCCAGGGTGTACCCCGCTTTCCGCCCGATTGTAGCTGAGATAGGCTCCAGCGCCCCCCGCGACCCCGAAGAGATTAAGCGGTAGAAAATGGATGGATGGATGGATAATAATAATTTAATAATAATAATTGGTGAAATAAGTCATATTTCATATGATGAGATAAGTAAGATTATTTTGAGAATGAAAGAATGGATGGATGAAATAAATTGAGAATGTTTGTCATGGTACTTGTTCTTTGTACTTTGTAAACATTTTACGTTTGAAGAGTTTCTTGAAGTGGATCATATTAGTACATTGTTTGATTACTTTGTTTAATCCATTCCATCATTTAATTCCACATACTGATATACTGAAGGTCTTAAGTGTTGTACGTGCATACACATGTTTTAAATTACATTTTTCTCTAAGATTATATTTCTCCTCTTTTTTTTGAGAAGAATTGTTGTATAGTCTAGCAGGTTATAGTTTGCTTTGTGTATAATTTTAGCTATTTGCAAATTCACTATGTCATGGAATTTCAGTATTTTTGATTCAATAAATAAAGGGTTTGTATGTTCTCTATATCCAACATTATGTATTATTCTAACTGATCTTTTTTGTTACACCGTTAGTGAATGAAGTGTATTTTTGTGGTTATTTCCCCATATTTCTACACAATAACTCAGATATGGTAACACTAGCGAGCAGTAGAGAATATGAAGTGATTTTTGGTCTAGAACATGTTTTTCTTTATTCATTATTGATGTGTTTCTCGCTACGGATGGGGCAAGAGTCACCACTTTGTGAACAAATGCGTGAGCAAATTGTTGAACAGTTTAAGAACAACATTTCTCAACCAGCTATTGCAAGGAATTTAGGGATTTCACCATCTACGGTCCGTAATATCATCAAAAGGCTCAGAGAATCTGGAGAAATCACTGCACGTAAGCGGCTAAGCCCGTGAGCTTCGATCCCTCAGGCGGTACTGCATCAAAAAGCGACATCAGTGTGTAAAGGATATCACCACAAGGGCTCAGGAACACTTCAGAAAACCCACTGTCAGTAACTACAGTTTGTCGCTAAATCTGTAAGTGCAAGTTAAAGCTCTACTATGCAAAGCGAAAGCCATTTATCAACAATACCCGGAAACGCCGCCGGCTTCGCTGGGCCCGAGCTCATCTAAGATGGACTGATGCAAAGTGGAAAAGTGTTCTGTGGTCTGACGAGTCCACATTTCAAATTGTTTTTGGAAACTGTGGACGTCGTGTCAACAAAGAGGAAAAGAAACATCCGGATTGTTGATATAAGTTACATTTAATAGGCAAAATTACATATTCTCCCACGGCACACCAGACTGTATCTCACGGCCGCGGCACAGTGGTTGAGAAACACTGATGTAGACCACAAGTAAGTGTTTTGAATGTAGACTAAATTCATCACAGGTTCCCTTTCAGGCATCATGGCAAGGAGCACCTCTCCGTTATGAAGATGGAACTGTCACGTTCTGCTATGATTTGGTCTGGCTTACCCCAGGATGCAAGGGCATGGCTTGCGCATAGGATCAATAAAGTCTTTTAATAATAAATAACCAGTTCACACGCCCCAACAAGGTACAGAAAAAGTAAGAGTAAAATTGGCAGGAAACATAAGAAAACTATGCAGTCTGGCAGAAATAACATTAACAAATCACATGCATGAAAAACAAAATTAATTGGCACCCACTTTAAGGACTACCGGTCAAAATTTTACCCGTGAATTACATTTTGTAAGAAACTTAAAATAGTCCTCAAACACCATATAAGTTCTGAACTCCTGTTTACATGCAAGTTTGGTATTTGTATGGTGTTATATTGTACAGGTGTCTTGATTTTTGTATTTTTTTTAAATTATCTGTACATAGTATGGCAACACTAAATGGGCCCTAGTGTGTGAATGTGAGTGTGAATGTTGTCTGTCTATCTGTGTTGGCCCTGTGATGAGGTGGCGACTTGTCCAGGGTGTACCCCGCCTTCCGCCCGATTGTAGCTGAGATAGGCTCCAGCGCCCCCCCGTGACCCCAAAGGGAATAAGTGGTAGAAAATGGATGGATGGATGGATAGTGTAATTATTTAAGTCCCGATCTACTAAAACACGTGCAAACTTAAAGCTGGCCGACTAAACTTGTGCACAGAGTCTCTTTAGTGAGCAGAATAAGGAGCACAATGCAGTTAGCGTGTCTGTCTGAATGAGATATTGATTGCAGAATATATGCTGATTATCAGAATGTCCACAATACTGGGAGGGTAAGATGCAAATATATTTATTCAGCACACACAGTGTGATCTGTCAAGACTAAAACTCAACTGCAAGCGCTATTTTGCATCTTTAAGTAGCACGTCCAGAAAGCACATGCAAACTGACACTGATACACACAAAGTGAAGTGAATTATATTTATATAGCGCTTTTCTCTAGTGACTCAAAGCACTTTACATAGTGAAACCCAATATCTAAGTTACATTTAAACCAGTGTGGGTGGCACTGGGAGCAGGTGGGTAAAGTGTCTTGCCCGAGGACACAACGGCAGTGACTAGGATGGCGGAAGCGGGGATCGAACCTGGAACCCTCAAGTTGCTGACACGGCCACTCTACCAACTGAGCTATGCCGCCCCACGACTGTGAGAAAAGTGGTGCCTGTGCTGCAGCTCCATCCTAGACATGCTTGTCAACATACATGTACTGTCAAAATTCAAAATGTGAGACATATTATACAAACCCTGTTTCCATATGAGTTGGGAAATTGTGTTAGATGTAAATATAAACGGAATACAATGATTTGCAAATCATTTAAACCCATATTCAGTTGAATATGCTACAAACATAGTTGATGTACAAATTGATAAACATTTTTTTTTTTGCAAATAATCATGAACTTTAGAATTTGATGTCAGCAACACGTGACAAAGAAGTTGGGAAAGGTGGCAATAAATATTGATAAAGTCGAGGAATGCTCATCAAACATTATTTGGAACATCCCACAGGTGTGCAGGCTAATTGGGAACAGGTGGGTGCCATGATTGGGTATAAAAACAGCTTCCCAAAAAATGCTCAGTCTTTCACAAGAAAGGATGGGGCGAGGTACACCCCTTTGTCCACAACTGCGTGAGCAAATAGTCAAACAGTTTAAGAACAACATTTCTCAAAGTGCAATTGCAAGATATTTAGGGATTTCAACATCTACGGTCCATAATATAATCAAAAAGTTCAGAGAATCTGGAGAAATCACTCCACGTAAGCGACATGGCCGGAAACCAACATTGAATGACCGTGACCTTTAATCCCTCAGACGGCACTGTTTCAAAAACCGACATCAATCTCTAAAGGATATCACCACATGGGCTCAGAACACTTCAGAAAACCACTGTCACTAAATACAGTTTGTCGCTATATCTGTAAGTGCAAGTTAAAGCTCTCCTATGCAAAGCGAAAGCCATTTATCAACAACATCCAGAAACGCCGCCGGCTTCGCTGGGCCTGAGCTGAGATGGACTGATGCAAAGTGGAAAAGTGTTCTGTGGTCTGACGAGTCCACATTTCCAATTGTTTTTGGAAATATTCGACATCGTGTCATCCGGACCAAAGGGGAAGCGAACCATCCAGACTGTTATCGACGCAAAGTTCAAAAGCCAGCATCTGTGATGGTATGGTGGTGCATTAGTGCCCAAGGCATGGGTAACTTACACATCTGTGAAGGCACCATTAATGCTGAAAGGTACATACAGGTTTTGGAACAACATATGCTGCCATCTAAGCGCCGTCTTTTTCATGGACGCCCCTGCTTATTTCAGCAAGACAATGCCAAGCCACATTCAGCATGCTTTACAACACCGTGGCTTCGTAAAAAAAGAGTGCAGGTACTTTCCTGGCGCGCCTGCAGTCCAGACCTGTCTCCCATCGAAAATGTGTGGTGCATTATGAAGCGTAAAATACGACAGCGGAGACCCCGGACTGTTGAACGACTGAAGCTCTACATAAAACAAGAATGGGAAAGAATTCCACTTTCAAAGCTTAAACAATTAGTTTCCTCAGTTCCCAATCGTCTATTGAGTGTTGTTAAAAGAAAAGGTGATGTAACACAGTGGTGAACATGCCCTTTCCCAACTACTTTGGCACGTGTTGCAGCCATGAAATTCGAAGTTAATTATTATTTGCAAAAAAATATAAAGTTTGAGTTTGAACACCAAATATCTTGTCTTTTGTAGTGCATTCAATTGAATATGGGTTGAAAAGGATTTGCAAATCATTGTATTCCGTTTATATTTACATCTAACACAATTTCCCAACTCATATGGAAATGGGGTTTATATATTCAGCAATATCATTTTATAATGCTATAGCTGCTCAATGATTTAAGGCGCTGTTTTGACCAAATTTGATTGATGCATTTTGGTTTTTATGACTTAAGTTTTTTCAAATAGAATATATATTACAAAACCCAAAACCAGAGAAGTTAGTAATAATAATAATAATATTAGATTTTGTTTGTAAAAGCACTTTACATTGAACAAACCATCTTAAAGTGCTACAGTGCGTTTAAAAAAAACAAAAATAAAAACTATCTGGCAATTTGTTTTGCAATAGTATGCATTTTATTACCTATTGGTACCTGCTGATGTGTCTGTGGGATCTGCATAAGTCCCGAAAAATGTGCGTGCGTCTGCCATTGTAGTCTGCGCCATAGTCAATAAGCTCCTTTCCCCCCCCCCCTCTGTCCTCTTTTCGGGGGGACATTCATCCTCTGTTGTTAGTATTTCTAATACAAAGTTGCATACAGTTTTAACTTATATCAGTCAGTAGACTCCACATGGATGCACTAACAACTTCAACAAAGATGACGTGTAGAAGATGCAGTTGTAAAGCCACGTAAATAAGACCGTCCACCAAACGGCGCATCCTGAAGACGGTCAGAAAGCAGCTTAAGGATGGTCTGTTAAACATCATCTATGCAAAATGTTGACCAAAGAACCACCATTACATGTTATGTAGACCACAAGGAAGTGTTTTAAAAGTTTAAAAAAAAATCATATTAAGACCCCTTTAATGCACCTTATAATCAGGTGCACCTTGTGTATGAAAATAGACCCGTTCATCGACAGTGCGCCTTATAATCGGGTGCGCCTTTTGGTCAGAAAAATAGGGTAATTATTGTCCGTAATTAATTAATCTAATTGACCTCTTTTTTAACGTCACCTACAAAATGGTGAGAAAAGCCCTCAACTTGAGATTTTATTTTAAATTGAAGACATTATTATTAAGATAGGTATTCAAACAAAACGATAGCTTTATAAAATCATTCATTGTTTTAATAGACTTATTAAAATTAAACATCAGGTTCATATTAAGTGCTGGAGTTAATACATCAAAGTCAGAACACTTTTCTGAGCAATGCTAATAATAACTAGACGAGGCAATTTCTGAAGGAATTGCGTGTGAATGCTCCAATGCTGAAGTTGAACTGAAATCCTGAAAGTTTTTTTAGCATTGTTGAAGTAGAGCACACAATTCCCGAACAGGCTGAATATTTTGAAGTTGGAACAGTTGGAATCAGAGGAAAAATGTGGGAATTGTGAAACTTTGGAAAAAATGTCCCATTGATTTTCAATGGGAATTTCCAAGATATTTCGGAATTTCGAGAAAAGCTGGAATTTTTTTGAAAATGGTCTGAATGAGTTGAAATGGAAATCGGTCGAGAAATGTTGAAGTAGTAGCATGTTGAATTGAGAAATGGTATTACAGAATTCCTGGAATTTGGGAAAAAACTTAAATTTTTCCAGTTCAAAAAAACAACTTTGTTTTTTGTCCTAATTAAGAGGAATGTTTTGACGGTAGAACGGTTGAAATGGGTTGAAAAATGTGGAAGGAGTAGTCGCCAGAAAAAGGGTGGAAATAGGGCTTTGGAAAAGCAGGAATTCTGGAAAATCCTGGAATATTTTTGAAGTTGGAAAAGGGGACATTTTAATTTTCACAACGGTGGAATGTGTTGAAGGTGGAATGGTTTGAATAGGTTGAAATATGTAGATATGGTGGCAGTTTGAAAAATGGCCAATTTATTTTGAATGGGAAACATGTCCTGGGAATCTAGGAATTTTTGGAATTTGTCAAGGGAAAGCCCGCGATTCCCGAATTGGCTGAACAGTTTGAAGTTGGAACAGTTTGAATCGGGTGAAAAATGTGGACGGTAGACCACGCCAAAATCTGGAGAATAATAATAATAAATAGCGGGAATTTTTGGGAAAATGGTAAAAAACATGAGTGGTCTGAATGACTTGAATTGGTTGGTGTTGCCATTTTTCAAATAGGTCGAGAAATGTTGAAGTAGTAACATGTTGAATTGAGAAATGGTACTACGGAATTCCTGGAATTTAGGGAAGACCTGGAATTTTTCCAGTTCAAAAAAATTTGTTTTTTGTCCTAATTAAGAGGAATGTTTTGATAGTGGAATGGTTGAAATGGGTTGAAAAATGTGGGAAGAGTAGTCGCCAGAATAAAGGGTGGAAATAGGGCTTTGGAAAAGCAGGAATACTGGAAAATCCTGGAATATTTTTGAAGTTGGAAAAGGGGAAGTTTGAATTTTCAGAATGGTAGAATGTGTTGAAGGTGGAATGGTTTGAATAGGTTGAAAAATGTAAATATGGTGGCAGTTTGAAAAATGGCCAATTTATTTTGAATGGGAAAAATGTCCTGGAAAACTGGGAATTTTTGCAATTTGTCAAGGGAAAGCCCGCGATTTCCGAATTGGTTGAACAGTTTGAAGTTGGAACGGTTTGAATCGGGTGAAAAATGTGGACGGTAGACCACGCCAAAATATGGACAATAATAATAATAATAAATAGCGGGAATTTTTGGGAAAATGGTAAAAAACATGAATGGTCTGAATGAGTTGAATTGGTTGGTGTTGCCATTTTTCAAATAGGTCGAGAAATGTTGAAGTAGTAACATGTTGAATTGAGAAATGGTATTACGGAATTCCTGGAATTTAGGGAAAAACTGGAATTTTTCCAGTTCAAAAAAATAATTAGTTTTTTGTCCTAATTAAGAGGAATGTTTTGATAGTGGAACGGTTGAAAAATGTGGGAAGAGTAGTCGCCAGAATAAAAGGTGGAAATAGGGCTTTGGAAAAGTAGGAATACTGGAAAATCCTGGAATATTTTTGAAGTTGGAAAAGGGGAAGTTTGAATTTTCAGAATGGTAGAATGTGTTGAAGGTGGAATGGTTTGAATAGGTTGAAAAATGTAGATATGGTGGAAGTTTGAAAAATGCCCCATTCATTTTGAATGGGAAAAATGTCCTGGGAATCTAGGAATGTTTGGAATTTGTCAAGGGAAAGCCCGCGATTCCCGAATTGGCTGAACAGTTTAAAGTTGGAACGGTTTGAATCGGGTGAAAAATGTGGACGGTAGACCACGCCAAAATCTGGAGAATAATAATAATAATTCAAAGCGGGAATTTTTGGGAAAATGGTAAAAAACACGAATGGTCTGAATGAGTTGAATTGGTTGGTGTTGCCATTTTTCAAATAGGTCGAGAAATGTTGAAGTAGTAACATGTTGAATTGAGAAATGGTAATACGGAATTCCTGGAATTTAGGGAAAACCTGGAATTTTTCCAGTTCAAAAAAATAATTAGTTTTTTATCCTAATTAAGAGGAATGTTTTGATGGTGAAACGGTTGAAATGGGTTGAAAAATGTGGGAAGAGTAGTCGCCAGAATAAAGGGTGGAAATAGGGCTTTGGAAAAGCAGGAATACTGGAAAATCCTGGAATATTTTTGAAGTTGGAAAAGGGGAAGTTTGAATTTTCAGAATGGTGGAATGTGTTGAAGGTGGAAAAATGTAGATATGGTGGAAGTTTGAAAAATGGCCATTTAATTTTGAATGGGGAAAAATGTCCTGGAAATCTAGGAATTTTTGGAATTTGTCAAGGGAAAGCCCGCGATTCCCGAATTGACTGAACAGCTTGAAGTTGGAACGGGTGAAACTTGTGGAAGGTAGACCACGCCAAAATCTGAAGAAGAAGAAGAAAAATAAATAGATTCATTTTGGTGTATAAAACCATATTGTGTGAATGTTTGGCGCATTCACACAATCATGATTTGGTGAACAGACTGGGACAAATAACGTTGAGGAAGAGGAGCATGCAGTCACATACACATGCTGGATTTGCTCTAACCTCACCATAATAAATCAATGAAAATGAAAAAAAAAAGACCTCACCGTGCACATTTACCGCGAGTAAATTTAACGAACCCATAGATCATCTTAACAAATAGAGCATCTTTCCTCTATGTCGCCATCTCCATCTGCATTATCATCATCCCATTCATCCGTTTCCTCCCTCCCGACTTCCTCTCTGACCTTGCTCCATCCCTTGCCTGTTTCTCCGGCTCTCTGCACCGGAGGTAAAGTGTACGTGTTTGGGGATTAACGCCAATTTTCCCCCGTACGCTCGCATCCCCCGGTGCTCGGCGGGCTGACGGGAGACGGCGGCAATCTGCTCAATGGGATGTGACATCACCTTAATTAAAAGCTGCAGCGGCGGCGGTCTTTAATAGGCACATATGTCGGCGTTTAGTCAGAACTCTGACTGAGCGCCCCCCCCCCCCCCCCCCCCTCGTGTTTCTTGTTGTCACGGCATTCTTGTCTGGAACCGTTATTAATCGAGACCGTCTCCATTCTTTGTCGCGACGACATTTAGCGGCTTAAAATGTCAACAGAGGAGCCTTCAAATTTGGCTTAACGCTGCATAGCTAAGATCGAACTTGACTGGAGTAAGCGATCTTCGGTGAATGACATGAATAAGTGTTGTAACGATACCAATATTTTAGTACTGGTACTGACATTATTTTGGTACTTTTCTAAATAAAGGGAACCACAAAAAATGGCATTATTGGCTTTATTTTAACAAACAAATCTTACGGTACATTAAACATATGTTTCTTATTGCAAGTTTGTGCTTGAATAAAATAGTGAACTTGTCTTTTATTAGTAATCAATCAATCAATCAATGTTTATTTATATAGCCCTAAATCACAAGTGTCTCAAAGGGCTGCACAAGCCACAACGACATCCTTGGTACAAAGCCCACATAAGGGCAAGGAAAAACTCACCCCAGTGGGACGTCGATGTGAATGACTATGAGAAACCTTGGAGAGGACCGCATATGTGGGTAACCCCCCCCCTCTAGGGGAGACCGAATGCAATGGATGTCGAGTGGGTCTGACATAATATTGTGAGAGTCCAGTCCATAGTGGATCCAACATAATAGTAACAGTCCAGTCCATAGTGGGGCCAGCAGGACACCATCCCGAGCGGAGACGGGTCAGCAGCGCAGAGATGTTCCCAGCTGATGCACAGGCGAGCGGTCCACCCCGGGTCCCAACTCTGGACAGCCAGCACTTCATCCATGGCTCACCGGACTTGTGCCCCCCCCCCACCCTCCCCTCCACAAGGAAGAGGGGAGCAGAGGAGAAAAGAAAAGAAACGGCAGATCAACTGGTCTAAAAGGGGGGTCTATTTAAAGGCTAGAGTATACAAATGAGTTTTAAGATGGGACTTAAATGCTTCTACTGAGGTAGCATCTCTAATTGTTACCGGGAGGGCATTCCATAGTACTGGAGCCCCAATAGAAAACGCTCTATAGCCCGCAGACTTTTTTGGGCTCTGGGAATCACTAATAAGCCAGAGTTCTTTGAACGCAGATTTCTTGCCGGGACATATGGTACAATACAATCGACAAGATAGGATGGAGCTAGACCGTGTAGTATTTTATACGTAAGTAGTAAAACCTTAAAGTCACATCTTAAGTGCACAGGAAGCCAGTGCAGGTGAGCCAGTATAGGCGTAATATGATCAGACTTTCTTGTTCTTGTCAAAAGTCTAGCAGCCGCATTTTGTACCAATTGTAATCTTTTAATGCTAGACATAGGGAGACCCGAAAATAATACGTTACAGTAGTCGAGACGAGACGTAACGAACGCATGAATAATGATCTCAGCGTCGCTAGTGGATAAAATAGAACAAATTTTAGCGATATTACGGAGATGAAAGAAGGCCGTTTTAGTAACACTCTTAATGTGTGATTCAAAGGAGAGAGTTGGGTCGAAGATAATACCCAGATTCTTTACTGATTCGCCTTGTGTAATTGTTTGGTTGTCAAATGTCAAGGTGGTATTATTAAATAAATGTCGGTGTCTAGCAGGACCGATAATCAGCATTTCCGTTTTCTTGGCGTTGAGTTGCAAGAAGTTAGCGGACATCCATTGTTTGATTTCATTAAGAAGTAAGTAAGCAAACAAAGGCTCCTAATTTAGCTGCTGACATATGCAGTAACATGTTGTGTCATCTATATCATTCTATTATTTTGTCAAAATTATTAAGGACAAGTGGTAGAAAATGAATTATTAATCTACTTGTTCATTTACTGTTAATATCTGCTTACTTTTTCTTTTAACATGTTCTATCTACACTTCTGTTAAAATGTAATAATCACTTATTCTTCTCTTGTTTGGATGCTTTACATTAGTTTTGGATGATACCACAAATTTGGGTATCAATCCGATACCAAGTCGTTACAGGATCATACATTGGTCATATTCAAAGGGACATATGTCCAGAGTTTATAAACATAATATACATTTTTGAAAAACGAAAGAAGATGTTGTGATGCCAAAAAATATCGACGTAATCGTAGCAGTATATGTGCCTGTACTTGGTATCATTACAGTGGATGTTAGGTATAGTTCCACCGATGGCGTTTGTTTAACATTTTGATGCTGGTGAGCTATGGCAGTGGTTCTCAAATGGGGGTACTTGAAGGCATGCCAAGGGGTACGTGAGATTTTTTTTTTAAAATATTCTAAAAATAGCAACAATTCAAAAATCCTTTATAAATATAAATAAAAACGTATCTTTTTTTCCAAATAGTTCAAGAAAGACTACTACAAATGAGCAATATTTTGCACTGTTATACAATTTAATAAATCAGAAACTGATGACATAGTGCTGTATTTTACTTCTTTATCTATTTTTTTTCAACCAAAAATGCTTTGCTCTGATTAGGGGGTACTTGAATTAAAAACAATTTCACAGGGGGTACATCACTGAAAAAAGGTTGAGAACCACTGAGCTACGGTGTGTAGTGAAGCATGTTTAGCTATTCCTCGTCCTGCAGGGATGATACTTGTAAGAAACTTACTTTATTTGTCGCCATCGAGGCGAGGATTAGTGATTTGGAAGAAGCTAAAACACTGCAGACTGTGGCTGGACTTTAGCCGCTAGCTAGCTAGCCATGTCTTAAAGCACCTCTTCCTGAGGGTGTTTCAGTGTTATAACTTCACCTTTATTGTTAGTTTTTAAGCCAAAATGCGTCCGTTCTAACCTTTTCTGTCTACATAATGTGTCTGCTTGTAAGTACTCCGGGTGTGCGCCGCTGAACATGCTCGTCTGCTCGTAAAACCAGCAATGTCACGACGTGACTTCGACGCGGGACCGGTACGTTTCAGAGATGGTATCGTACCGAAAATGATTAATTAGTATCGCGGTACTGTACTAATACCGGTATACCGTACAACCCTAACGGAACCTTATCAAGATGAATGTTTCCAAAGTGTGCAAAGTGGTGCCGTCTGAAAATCTCATCCATAACTTGTCGGTCTTGACACAAGGGCTGCCATTACCAGGCAAAACTGCCCTGAATCAGACATGTCGACCGCAGAGCTGAAAGGCGTCCGCATTAGATTCCATTTGAGTTTGAAATGGACTGCATTTTAAGTCCGGAACCTGACGGGTTCTTCTCCTGTAGGCTGCTAGTTATTCCGCTCTCTGGTTGATGACATGAAAACTGAACTTAAAACCTCACACCGCAGCAAAGCCCCTCTCAGAACCGCATGTCGTCAGATTTCCCTCGGCTCTTCGAACATCAACACGATGGCCGATTATTTTCCACATGCCAAACATTGCATTCTACTCCCAACCGAACTTTTCTCTCCCATCAAAGCTTCCACGAAGGGGGGCTCAGATCTCCTTTCAGGTCACAGGGAATGGGGTAGACTTGTCAGAGCAGAAACATCATCTCAGTTCAACAGAGGGAAGAGACTAGTTGTTGATAGAAAGAATACAAGGTGGACGGAAACAAGGACATAGAGTGCATCCGGAAAGTATTCCCAGCGCTTCACTTCTTTCCACGTCATTATGTTACAGCGTATTTCCGAAATGGAATACATTCATTTTATCCCTAAAATTTCTACAGACAATACCCTATTACGGTGGTCCCCAAACTACGACCCGCGGGCCGGTTGGGGCCCCCCAGCGTCCAAAATTCGGCCTGTGGGAAGTCCCAAGTTAAAACATTTTTTAAGAAAAATACAAATAATATATATATATATATATATATATATATATATATATATATATATATGTATATGTATATGTATATTTATATATATATATATATATATATATATATGTATATGTATGTATATGTATATTTTATTTGTATTTTTTTTTATTATTATATTTTTTTAAATCTGCCCTTTCTAATCCATTTTCTACCGCTTGTTACTCTCGGTGTCTCCTAGCTGCTCAGGCAAATCCTATTGTCTAAAAATGCATTTTCCCATCGATAAAGTGACAGCATTGCGCTCGCGCCGCAGTGTCAGGCTAGCACGCGGCAAGTGCGCATATATATATATATATATATATATATATATATATATATATATATATATATATATATATATATATATATATATATATAATTGGTTGGTGTTGCCATTTTTCAAATAGGTCGAGAAATGTTGAAGTAGTAACATGTTGAATTGAGAAATGGTATTACGGAATTCCTGGAATTTAGGGAAAACCTGGAATTTTTCCAGTTCAAAAAAATGATTAGTTTTTTGTCCTAATTAAGAGGAATGTTTTGATAGTGGAATGTTTGAAATGGGTTGAAAAATGTGGGAAGAGTAGTCGCCAGAATAAAGGGTGGAAATATATATATATATATATATATATATATATATATATATATATATATACATACATATATATATACATACAGTACAGGCCAAAAGTTTGGACACTTCTTCTCATTTCAATGCATTTTCTTAATTTTCAAGAGTATTTACATTGTAGATTGTCACTGAAGGCATCAAAACTATGACACTTGTGAAGTGAAAACCATTTCAGGTGACTACCTCTTGAAGATCATTGAGAGAATGCCAAGAGTGTCCAAAGCAGATATCAGAGCAAAGAGTGGCTATTTTGAAGAAACTGAAATATAAAACATGTTTTCAGTTATTTCTAGAGATGTCCGATCATATCGGCCTGCCGATATTATCGGCCGATAATTGCTTCAAAATGTAATATCAGAAATTATCGGTATCAATATTTTTGTTAGCGGTATTGTTTTTTAAAATGTTTTTTTATTATTTTTATTTTTTTATTAAATCAACATAAAAAACACAATATACACTTACAATTAGTGCACCAACCCAAAAAACCTCCCTCCCCCATTTACACTCATACACACTCATTCACACAAAAGGGTTGTTTCTTTCTGTTATTAATATTCTGGTTCCTACATTATATATCAATATATATCAATACAGTCTGCAAGGGATACAGTCCATAAGCACACATGATTGTGCGGGCTGCTGGTCCACCAATAGTACTAACCTTTAAGACATCTTAAAAAAATCAGAAAATCTGCAAAGACTCCTCCCACCCCCACCAAGGACTGTTTTCACTGTTGGACTCTAGAAAGAGGTTCCGCAGCCTCCGAAGCTCTGTAACAGCTTCTTCCTTCAGGCCGTAAGACTCTTGAACGCATCATAATTATCCCCTCGACTCCCCCCAAAATGGATTAACTCGCTGGAATAAAAAAGACAATATAACATACATCCATAAACGTGGACGCATATGCAAAAGTGCAATATATTTATCTGTACAGTAACCTATTTATTTATATATGCACCTTATTGCTTTTTTATCCTGCACTACCATAAGCTAATGTAACAAATTTCGTTCTTATCTGTACTATAAAGTTCAAATTTGAATGACAATAAAAAGGAAGTCTAAATCTAAGTCTTTGACAGTTAATTTTACTCATTTTCATTAATTACTAGTTTCTATGTAACCGTTTTTATATGGTTTTACTTTCTTTTTTATTCAAGAAAATGTTTTTAATTTATTTATCTTCTTTTATTTAATTAATTT
Organism: Nerophis lumbriciformis; assembly: GCF_033978685.3. Lineage (NCBI taxonomy): Eukaryota > Metazoa > Chordata > Actinopteri > Syngnathiformes > Syngnathidae > Nerophis > Nerophis lumbriciformis. The sequence goes on from NC_084564.2 coordinate 27,738,203, forward strand.
TTTTACCTTATCTTCACCATACCCGGTTGTCCAAATTAGGAATAATAATGTGTTAATTCCACGACTGTATATATCGGTATCGGTTGATATAGGTATCGGTAATTAAGAGTTGGACAATATCGGAATATTGGATATCGGCAAAAAAGCCATTATCGGACATCGCTAGTTATTTCACCTTTTTTTGTTAAGTACATAACTCCACATGTGTTCATTCATAGTTTTGATGCCTTCAGTGACAATCTACAATGTAAATAGTCATGAAAATAAAGAAAACACATTGAATGAGAAGGTGTGTCCAAACTTATGTATATATACAAATGTGTATATATGTGTGTGTGTGTGTATATATATATATATATATATATATATATATATATGTGTATATGTGTATATGTGTATATATATATATATATATATATATATATATATATATATATATATATATATATATTTAAAGTTAAAGTACCAATGATTGTCACACACACACTAGGCGTGGCGAAATTATTCTCTGCATTTGACCCATCACCCTTGATCACCCCCTGGGAGGTGACGGGAGTAGTGGGCAGCAGCGATGGCCACGCCCGGGAATAATTTTTGGTGATTTAACCCCCAATTCCAACCGTTAATGCTGAGTGCCAAGCAGGGAGGTAATGGGTCCCATTTTTATAGTCTTAGGTATGACTCGACCGAAGTTTGAACTCACAACCTACCGATCTCAGGGCGGACACTCTAACCACTAGGCCACTGAGTATATATATATATATATATATATATATATATATATATATATATATATATATATATATATATATATATATATATATGTCAGTGACGTGCGGTGAGGTTCATGGCTGGTGAGGCACTGACTTCATCACAGTCAGATTTACAAACATATAAACCCTAAAGAGTATCTTATTCACCATTTGATTGGCAGCAGTTAACGGGTTATGTTTAAAAGCTCATACCAGCATTCTTCCCTGCTTGGCACTCAGCATCAAGGGTTGGAATTGGGGGTTAAATCACCAACAATTATTCCTGGGCGTGGCGCCGCTGCTGCCCACTGCTCCCCACTGCTCCCCTCACATCCCAGGGGGTGAGCAAGAGGATGGGTCAAATGCAGAGGACAAATTTCACCACACCTAGTGTGTGTGTGACAATCATTGGTACTTTAACTTAACTTTAACTTTACACATACAAACTGTAGCACACAAAAAAGCACATTTAATAAAAAAAAACGTTATTATGGTCTTACCTTTACTTATAAGTGCAGGAACAGTGGTGTTCGTGTTGGAGGAGTTGTGAATGAATGAAATATGAAATCCGTGCTGCAGTCTGCAGGTGTACCTAATGTTGTGTCCCTGCAGTCGTTCACGGCTCCTCCGGCGCGAGCAATGTTGTTTTTGCACTTTTTGGCTTCTTGTTAAGTGACTTTTTTTGGGTGGATTCGGTCTTGCATGTGGAGGGTTTGGGTGTGGGCTTTGGTTGGTGTGGCGCTCCCATCGGGGGGTGCAGTCTGCGGTGGGGGGTGCAGTCTGCGGTGGAGGTGCATTAACCGGCACCAGGAGGCGGGATTACGCGAGCCTCACACAGTGCGTCTTCGCAGCAGTTTTATGATTGCTCAGCACAAGAAATACGTTACACACATACAGTTGTTGACAAAATACACTGTACATTATATACCTCAGCTAACTAAACTATGGAAATGTATAATATAATTCATATAGCAATACGGTCTCACTGCACAGTAGGCCAGCAGTTAGCCGAGTCCGCAATCAATGTTGAGGCACAACTGAGTGACGTGCCTCAACTGGCTGCTGATCACCGCACCGTCTCTTCTCAGTATTTGAACGGCAAATGTGAAAATTCAGCGATTTTGAATAAAAATAATCTAAAACTGGTGAAGTTAAATGGAAAATAACTTTATAGTATAATCACTGGCTACATATAATAATTTAATACATTTGTTTTCTTTTTAGATTTTTTTTCTTTCCATGATGCCTGCCTCTAGTGACCGCACGTCACTGATATATATATATATATATATATATATATCATCGCCCGGCCCGCGGCCAATTTTTTTTTAACCAATGCGGCCCCAGAGTCACAAAGTTTGGGGACCCCCTGCCCTATAATGACAAAAATGTTTTATTTTTATTTTTTTAATTCATGCAAATGTATTAAAAATAAAAAATCCCACATACAAAAATATTCACTGCTTTGCTCAATACTTTGTTGATGGCAGCAATTACTGCCTCATTTCTTTTTTAATCTATTTTTGGGCGGGTTTGGCCCATTCCTCTTTGCCCATTCCTCTTTGCAGCACCTCTCAAGCTCTATCAAGTTGATTGGGGAGTTTTTCCTCCAGGATGTCTCTGTACATTGCTGCATTCATCTTAGTCTAGTCAGGGAGGTGACCAAGAACCCGACGGTCACTCTGTCAGAGCTACAGCATTTATCTGTGGAGTTATCCAGGAGGATAACCATCTCTGCAGCAATCCACCAATTAGGCCTGTATGGTAGAGTTGTCGCCCTGCCATGAGGTGGTGTACACCACCTTCTGCCCGAATGCAGCTGGGATAGACTCCAGTGCTCCCCACGATCTTGAGAGGAACAAGCGGTATACAATGGATGGATAGATGGTATAGGGGTCAGACGGAAGCCATTTTTTCGAAAAAAGTTTGCCAAAATGCACCTGAAAGCCTCTCAAACCATGAGAAACCAAATTCTCTGGTCTGATGAGACAAAGATTGAACTCTTTGGTGTGAATCCTAGGCATCATGTTTGAAGCATGGTGGTGGCAGCATCATGGTGTGGGGTTGTTTTTCAGCAGCAGTAACTAGGAGACGAGGGGGCCAGAGAGTCCTCCTCAACCTTCCTGGTAAAGTCTGTTCAGGTGTAATGGAGGGTAGGCTACACCATATAGTCGACCTTCGGAGTCAAGAGGAGTAGTGTAGTTTTTCGTCTTGGTCCATGCCCAGGGGTTTCATGTACCGTATATTTCGGTATAAGTCGCACCTGCCGAAAATGCATAATAAAGAAGGAAAAAAACATATATAAATCGCACTGGAGCCCGGCCAACTATGAAAAAAAACTGCGACTTATAGTCCGAAAAATACGGTAACAACTGTGCTACTTTTGTTGACAACATTGAATCAGTAAACTTTGCCAGCGTAGCGTTCTCCTCTGCCTGTTGTGGATGGAGCTAGTATTCATGCTAGCATGTAGCTATCGGCGCAACAGCACCAGCTGACCTCAGAATCTCCAAGATACAAAAAAGTCTCCAATATTACCGGGAAAAGTCACTAGTTTTGTCGTTAGTAGCTGTTCACAAAAAAAGTGGCCAAAAGGATTGGCAACACATCCTCGAGTATGTGTTTCGCTTTAAGATGGTATTTTATATTTGATGTGCGGCAATGATAAAAATGACCGAAGGTAAACCTGATGTACTCCCTTTTTTCACGGCAAAGATGAGTAACAAGACTGACATTGATGTAAAAATGTGCGCTGCCTCACGCCAACTTCATGGCTGACGTACGTACATTTCTACAGGCTGTGGATACTTTGGCAACACAAATGGGGATGGCCAAAATTTGATTTGAACAATGTAAAAAAGATCTAGGCAAATTCTCTTTTTTGCTAATTGGATTTAATGATTAATTTTCATATTCGTGAGGACGTCTATTAATTTATCAAGTTGATCATTTTGCCACCTATTGCTGTCACAACATGTTGCACAGCCAGTTAAACGAACAGCAGCACCGCGTGGTCATGGTACCGGAGATCGAGGAGGATGTCACGTATACGGCTGCTACAGCAAAAAGCTCTCCTGCATTATATTAATAAATTGAGTAATCAAACAAAGTATTTTGCTTTCAGAGGTAGTCACCTGAAATGGTTTTCACTTCACAGGTGTGCTTGAAGCTCATCGAGAGAATGCCAAGAGTGTGCAAAGCAATAATCAGAGCAAAGGGTGGCTATTTTGAAGACACGAGAATATAAAACATGTTTTCAGTTATTTCACCATTTTTTTTAATGAGGTGTATCCAAACTTTTGGCTTGTACTGTGTGTGTGTGTATATATATATATATATATATATATATATATATATATATATATATATATATATATATATATATATATATATATATATATATATATATATATATATATATATATATATATATATATATATATAGTGTGTGTGTGTTGTACATATAGTGGTGCTGGTTCAACACAGGTCCGAGAGCACAATGACATGAACGTGGAGGGAAATGAGTGTTTCCAAGGTCACGTAATGCCGGTAGTACACGCAAAAACCTCACTTGAATATGGCGGCCTGCACTTGCACTTTTTACCAATTGTACACACAGTCTTTTTAGATCATACGCAACACGCTCACTATTAGTATAAGCAATTTTGAAAGTTTGCACATGCTGTTTAGTGCGTGGTATTTCGATCCGAGCAGATCAGGCCTTGTATGTATTTAATATTTGATTTGTATAACGCTATGGCATGTATATGCTGTAACTCTATTTTCACATTTCTTTTTTTAACATTGGAACGAGCACATTAGTTATATGACACATCTTTACATTGTGGATTATTTTGGAGTATTTCTCTTGATTTCTGTTATAAAAAGGGATTATTCTCAATTGTGAATGGCAATGAGCATTATAGCCGTTCTATGCTGTTTGTGTCAGTTTGTGCTTTTACTGTACAATTACTGTATTTTCCGGACTATAAGGCACACTAAAAATCCTTTTTTTTCCCTCAAAACTCGACAGTGCGCCTTATAACCCGGTGCGCCTAATGTACGGAATAATTCTGGTTTTGCTTTCCGACCTCGACACTATTTTATTTGGTACATGGTGAAATGTGTGACCAGTAGATGGCAGTCACACATAAGAGATACGTGTCGACTGCAATATGATGGCAGTCACACATAAGAGATAAGTGTAGACTGCAATATGACTCAAGTAAACAACACCAGCATTTTAAATGTTCCATTGAAAATATAAAACATTACACATGGCGCTCAAAAATCTATCAACATGTTTTAGGACGACTTTGGTAAGCTATGAATCTGCACCGCTTGATGGATTGTACTGTGCTTCAACATACCAGTATTATTATGGTGTGTGTATAAGGTAAGACATTATCTGGTGTTTTGTTTCGCAATATTATGCAAAAGCAACTTTTCTTACCTTCTGGTACCTGCTGATCTGTATTTGGGATCTGTATAAGTCCTGAAAAGTCGATAAGCTTCTTCTTTTTCTCGATCTTCTTGTTGTGGGACATTCATCCTCCGCTGTTGCTATTTTTAATATAAAGTAGCGAAAAGTTCTTACTAATATTTGCCATGAAAGCGCTAAAACATACCGGTGTAGTGAGTTTACATTATTCACCCAAGGAACTTTAATTATTAGAGAGTTCCGGTCGGACATTTTTTCACGGGACACATTTCCAGCGGATGAGGAGATGCTGCTCCGTTATTGATTTAAGTAAAGTCCGAATGTCATTATAACAGTAAGCTCCATCTTTTGACCGCTACAACAGAGATGACGGGGAGAAGACGCTGTCGAAGGTGAGCCACGTAAATAAGACCGCCCAAAACAGCGCATCAGAAAGCGGCTTGAAGATGATCTGTAAAACATAATCTATGCAACATTTTGACCAAAGAACCACCATTACATGTTATGTAGACCACAAGGAAGTGTTCTCAATTTAGAAATAATAATAATATGACCCCTTTAAAGGCCTACTGAAACCCACTACTACCGACCACGCAGTCTGATAGTTTATATATCAATGATGAAATCTTAACATTACAACACATGCCAATACGGCCGGGTTAGCTTACTAAAGTGCAATTTTAAATTGAAAACGTCTCGGTATGATGACGTCTGCGCGTGACGTCACGGATTGTAGAGGACATTTTGGGACAGCATGGTGGCCAGCTATTAAGTCATCTGTTTTCATCGCAAAATTCCACAGTATTCTGGACATCTGTGTTGGTGAATCTTTTGCAATTTGTTCAATGAACAATGGAGACAGCAAAGAAGAAAGCTGTAGGTGGGAAGCGTTGTATTGGGTCAGGTGTTGTGCCGGTTAACGCACCCCCGCCGTAGAATGCACCTCTTGACTGTTGTGCCGGATAACACAGCCAGTGTTTCATTGGTTACATTCCCGAAAGATGACAGTCAAGCTTTACCATTGGCCTGTGGAGAACTGGGACAACAGAGACTTTTACCAGGAGGACTTTGAGTTGGATACGCAGACGCGGTACCGTGAGTATGCATGCAGCTGCGGCTTCCAAACATTTGATCGCTTGCCCGTACGTGCGTGCCGCTATGTGCATGTCACGTACGTAACTTTGGGGACTTTGGGGAAATATATGTGCTGTATGAACTTTGGGGAGGTGAATGGTTCTTTGGGCTGTGGGATTGAGTGTGTTGTGCAGGTGTTTGAGTTGTATTGGCGGGTTATATGGACGGGAGGGGGGAGGTGTTTGTTATGCGGGATTAATTTGTGGCATATTAAATATTAACCTGGTTGTGTTGTGGCTAATAGTCTTGTGTTTATTTACTGTTTTAGTCATTCCCAGCTGAATATCAGGTCCCACCCGCCTCTCACAGCATCTTCCCTATCTGAATCGCTCCCACTGCCCTCTAGTCCTTCACTCTCACCTCCCTCATCCACAAATCTTTCATCCTCGCTCAAATTAATGGGGAAATCGTCGCTTTCTCGGTCCGAATCGCTCTCGCTGCTGGTGGCCATGATTGTAAACAATGTGCAGATGTGAGGAGCTCCACAACCTGTGACGTCACGCGCATATCGTCTGCTACTTCCGGTACAGGCAAGGCTTTTTTTATCAGCGACCAAAAGTTGCGAACTTTATCGTCGATGTTCTCTACTAAATCCTTTCAGCAAAAATATGGCAATATCGCGAAATTATCAAGTATGACACAGAATGGACCTGCTATCCCCGTTTAAATAAGAAAATCGCATTTCAGTAGGCCTTTAATGCGCCCTATAATCCGGTGCACCTTTATATATGAAAAAAAATCAACGTAGTTAAAGTTAAAGTACCAATGATAGTCACACACACACTAGGTGTGGTGAAATGTGTCCTCTGCATTTGACCCATCCTCTTGTTCACCACCTGGGAGGTGAGGGGAGCAGTGAGCAGCAGTGGTGGCCACGCCCGGGAATCATTTTTGGTGATTTAACCCCCAATTCCAACCCTTGATGCTGAGTGCCAAGCAGGGAGTTAATGGGTCTCATTTTTTATAGTCTTCGGTATGACTCGACCATTCATCGGCGGTGCGTCTTATAATCCGGTGCGCCCTATGGTTTGGAAAATACGGTAATAACTTTGCTTTACTAATTGTGACGTACCGAGAAAGAAAGGACACATGCAAAGATGTGTTCCAAATGATAAAGGCTTCATCCATCAGCCTCCAAATCGTGAGACATTTTACCGTTTCACTTAACGACCACTCCACTGGGCTTCTATCACTCAAATGAGACCGCTGACATTTCCGTTTCGGTCCCATTTAGCGCAAAGTCGCTCCATATCGCTCTGCGGGGATTCCAAGCCGTCATTTTTGTTCTTACCGCTACCTGTAGAATAGTGTGCATAGCTTTGCAGTAATAAAACACCTACTTCCTTCAAAAATGTTGCAGCTGGGTGCAGCACAATGACCAAGGAGAAGCCACAACATGTCAGTGCAATAAGCACCTTTTAAAAAATAAAAATAAAATAAATAAAGACTTTCACAGAATCGTACCAAAGACATGGAGAATTGAGACGCCTTCTGCTTAGTAAAAGGCTGCAGCGACCTATCACGTCATGCATCGCCTCCCTTTCCCTCCCTCTCCTACCGTTGCTCGAAGCAAAAAACGTCCCCCCTTCTTTCAAGCTGAACGATCACGTAGATTTGCCCCGCATAAACAACAGCTGAGGGTGTTCTGCATGTTAATGTCATCCTAATTGAGACGCTTGACCTTTTTAAAGCCAAGACCGATATGCTAACAAGTACTGATTATAAGTACTATACTATAAGAACCAGGTACGCTCGTCAAGAGAAATCAGGTTGATGATCCTGTAAAAAAAACAAAAAAACATGCATATTTTGTTACCCTGCATACCATTTTGAATGCCTATCCTATACCTTCACTGAAAATTAGATTGCCTGGAACATCAACGTTCAAAAAATTAATGGGATGAAAAGTAATTATTTCTATTATTTCACCTGTCAAGGCTTTCTTAAACCTTAACAAAGAACTACATGTCTTCAACTCATCACTGAGCTTGTTCCACCATTTAACTCCTAAAACTGAAATACATTTGTATTTTATATTCATTCTTACCTTACCTATTTCAAAAATCAATATCCCCCGTAAATTATAGTTTTCTCCTCTTAATTGAAATAACCTAAGAATACAAGCTGGAAGGCTTTACTCCAAACATAATTTGCATTGTTTTTAAAAACACAATATCTGAAAATGTTAACACATTAGAACTTATAAATAATGGATTGGTATGTTCATATTCTAATTACCCTTCTTTGAAGTTTTATTATTGGGTCTATGTTTGTTTTTATAAACATTTCCCCAAACTTCAACACAATATGTTAAATAAGGAAAAATAAAAGAATAATACAACATATGCAGACATGTCTTATTCAGCATGTGTCTTACTTTATAAAGAATAACAATAGATTTTGATTTTTTTTCCTTTATATATTCAATATGCGGTTTCCAACATAATTCATGATCAACTATTATTCCCAAGAATTTAGTTTCATATACTCTATCAATTTCCACTTGATTTAATTTTAATTTTGCTTCACAATTTGTCCTTGCACCACTAAACACCATGTATTTAGTTTTCTTATCATTTAATGATAGCTTATTAATAACAAACCAATGTTTTAGTTGAAGCAACTCAACCTCTATTATCCTCAACACTTCCTTTCAGTTCCAGCCATGAGAGATAACAACTGATCTTAAATACCTATATCTGTCTATATATCATTCTGTACACATATGTATATATTGTATATGTTAGATTTTTTATCGCTATATTAGTCTATGTATACCTGCATTGTCCTTTCCATCCTTACACTTTCCATCATTTTAACCGAGCTACTGTGTTGAACAATTTCCCTTGTGGATCATTAAAGTTTGTCTAAGTCTAAGTCTATAAAGTATTTATGAATGGTTGATTTATATAGGCTAGTAAGGTCAAGTTTTGTACCTGACACGTTTGGGCAAGTCAGGTACGAAACTTTACCTATATAAATCAACCATTTATAAATACACATCAATAGGCTAAATGAACCTCTTCAACATACCCATAAAGTAGCCTACATTAAGCTTCTCACACCATCCCGTTGCACTGTACTGTTTGGCAATGGCAATAAAACGTATATTTCTAAAGTCACCCAATGTTACTTAAAAAGCAGATGGGAATGAGGGGTTGTGTAACAGTTGTCCATCAGTATGAAGGTTAAATTGGACAAATTAGGTCAATAAATACATCTTTAAATGTGGCAATAATTAATTTTAATTGGAATTAAATACATGAATGTGGTATTAGAAAACCCGAAACCAGTGAAGTTGGCACTTTGTGTAAATCGTAAAAAAAAAAAAAATACAATGATTTGCAAATCCGTTTTAACTTATATTCAATTGAATAGACTAAAGATACAATATTTAATGTTCGAACTGAGAAACACGTTTTTTTCGTGTGCAAATAATCATTAACTTAGAATATAATGGCAGCAACACATTGCAAATATTTGTACCATTGTGTTACATGGCCTTTCCTTTTAACAACACTCAGTAAACGCTGGGAACTGAGGAGACACATTTTTGAAGCTTTTCAGGTGGAATTCTTTCCCATTCTTGCTTGATGTACAGCTTAAGTTGTTCAACAGTCCGGGGGTCTCCGTTGTGGTATTGTACGCTTCATAATCCACCACACATTTTCAATGGGACACAGGTCTGGACTACAGACAGGCCAGTCTAGTACCCGCAATATTTTGCTACGAAGCCACGCTGTTGTATGTGGCTTGGCATTGTCTTGCTGAAATAAGCAGGGGCGTCCATGAAAAAGAGGTTGCTTGGATGGCAACATATGTTGCAGTACAATCCATCAAGCGGTGTGGCTTCATAGCTTACCAAAGTCGTACTAAAACATTTTGATATATTTTTTTTTACATGTATCTCCTATGTGTGACTGCCATTACATTGCAGTCTACATGTATCTCTTATGTGTGACTGCCATCTACGGGTCACACTTATTTCACCGTGTACCAAATAAATTAGCTTTGAGGTCGGTGAGCACAACAATAATTATTCCGTACATTAGGCGCACCGGGTTATAAGGCGCACTGTCGATTATTGATAAAATGAAAGGATTTTAAATGTGCCTTATAGTCTGAAAAATACGGTATGTATTTAATTCTGATTAGAATTAATTTAGAACACATTTAAGTAATCATATACAGATCAGAGGTTTGTCAATCAACAAATCATTTCTCTGAGGCGTTCAAGGACCCTTTTAATATGTACTGCATAGAACGTTCTGCCTTTTTTTGACTCTCCTTGGACAGAGAAATGCTTTTAAATTCATAATGCAGTTTTTTTTTTTCAGCGCATGATGTCAAAATGGTTGTTGCAAGCATTAACACATCCTAGCAGGGCTCCTCTTTTATTCCTCTTGCCCACAGCATACAAGATGGCAATTACAAAAAAAACACAGATGATGATTAAACAATTGTCAGATGTCCATGTCAGGGTGGAGCAGCCGGTAACGGATGTTGTTACTTTTGAGGGAAACACTTTTTTGAATCACTCTGAGATGCTTGCCAATTCCGTCTTTTCAATTGGATTACTCTCATGCTAGTAAATCTCCTGCAGGCTTTTTATTCTTATACACATTTAATGATTACTGTAAGCACATTTTAGCCCACCTGAGTCTTTTATTTTTTTCAGGTAATCAGCATCACGATCTTCACCAAACCCCCAGAAAGCTGCATTTTTAAATGGAATTGTTGAGGTCCAGTGAAATGTAGTCTCGAAGTAGACTCCCTAAAACAGGGGTGTCAAACTCATTTTGATTGAGGCCCACATCAATCAAGGGCCGTTTTTAACAATGAGTAAAACGATGTGTGTGTATATACAAACCCTGTTTCCATATGAGTTGGGAAATTGTGTTGGATGTAAATATAAACAGAATACAATGATTTGCAAATCCTTTTCAACCCATATTCAATTGAATGCACTACAAAGACAAGATATTTGATGTTCAAACTCATAAACCTTTTTTTTTTTTTTGCAAATAATAATTAACTTAGAATTTCATGGTTGCAACACGTGCCAAAGTAGTTGGGAAAGGGCATGTTCACCACTGTGTTACATGGCCTTTCCTTTTAACAACACTCAGTAAACGTTTGGGAACTGAGAAGAAACATTTTTTAAGCTTCTTAGGTGGAATTCTTTCCCATTCTTGCTTGATGTACAGCTTAAGTTGTTCAACAGTCCGGGGGTCTCCGTTGTGGTATTTTAGGCTTCATAATGCGCCACACATTTTCAATGGGAGACAGGTCTGGACTACAGGCAGGCCAGTCTACTATGAAGCCACGTTGACGTGGCTTGGCATTGTCTTGCTGAAATAAGCAGGGGCGTCCATGGTAACGTTGCTTGGATGGCAACATATGTTGCTCCAAAACCTGTATGTACCTTTCAGCATTAATGGCGCCTTCACAGATGTGTAAGTTACCCATGTCTTGGGCACTAATACACCCCCATACCATCACAGATGCTGGTTTTTCAATTTTGCGCCTATAACAATCCGGATGGTTCTTTTCCTCTTTGGTTCGGAGGACACAACGGACACACAACAAGGACACACAGTTTCCAAAAACAATTTGAAATGTGGACTCGTCAGACAACAGAACACTTTTCCACTTTGTATCAGTCCATCTTAGATGAGCTCAGGCCCAGCGAAGCCCCCGGCGTTTCTGGGTGTTGTTGATAAAAAGTTTTCGCCTTGCATAGGAGAGTTTTAACTTGCACTTACAGATGTAGCGACCAACTGTACTGACAGTGGTTTTCTGAAGTGTTCCTGAGCCCATGTGGTGATATCCTTTACTCACTGACGTCGCTTGTTGATGCAGTACAGCCTGAGGGATCGAAGGTCACGGGCTTAGCTGCTTACGTGCAGTGATTTCTCCAGATTCTCTGAACCCTTTGATGATATTACGGACCGTAGATGGTGAAATCCCTAAATTCCTTGCAATAGCTGGTTGAGAAAGGTTTTTCTTAAAGGGGAACATTATCACAATTTCAGAATTGTTAAAACCATTAAAAATCAGTTCCCAGTGGCTTATTATATTTTTCGAAGTTTTTTTCAAAATTTTACCCGTCACGCAATATCCCTAAAAAAAGCTTCAAAGTGCATGACTTTAACCACCCGTCCATTTTCCTGTGACGTCACATAGTGAAGCCAACACAAACAAACATGGCGGAAAGAACAGCAAGTTATAGCGACATTAGCTCGGATTCAGACTCGGATTTCAGCGGCTTAAGCGATTCAACAGATTACGAATGTATTGAAACGGATAGTTGTAATGTGGAGGCAGGTAGCGAAAACGAAATTGAAGAAGAAACTGAAGCTATTGAGCCATATCGTTTTGAACCGTATGCAAGCGAAACCGCCGAAAACGACACGACAGCCAGCGACACGGGAGAAAGCGAGGACAAATTCGGCGATCGCCTTCAAACCAACGATTGGTATGTGTTTGTTTGGCATTAAAGGAAACTAACAACTATGAACTAGGTTTACAGCATATGAAATACATTTGGCAACAACATGCACTTTGAGAGTGCAGACAGCCCAATTTTCATCAATTAATATATTCTGGAGACATACCCTCATGTCAGCAGGCCAGGGAAGCCAGGGTCGATATTCTTCTCTTGATCATCTTCGGGACGGTGTGAGCCAAGACATCCAGGGGGTTTAGCTCGCTCGTCTGCGGGAACAAACTGCCGCCATTGCTTGCCGTTCTACCGGGGTCCTTTGTCCCTGAATTGCTCACACACTCCGGCAGATTCAATGGGGGTCTGGCGGCAGATTTCTTTGACTTTATCGTTGGAAATGCATCTGCTTTGAGTGTCGCAGGATATCCACACATTCTTGCCATCTCTGTCGTAGCATAGCTTTCGTCGGTAAAGTGTGCGGAACAAACGTCCAATTTCTTGCCACTTTTGCATCTTTGGGCCACTGGTGCAACTTGAATCCGTCCCTGTTCGTGTTGTTACACCCTCCGACAACACACCGACGAGGCATGATGTCTCCAAGGTACGGAAAACAGTCGAAAAAACGGAAAATAACAGAGCTGATTAGACTCAGTGTTTGAGAAAATGGCGGATTGCTTCCCGATGCGACGTCATGTTGTGACGTCATCGCTCCGAGAGCGAATATTAGAAAGGCGTTTAATTCGCCAAAATTCACCCATTTAGAGTTCGTAAATCGGTTAAAAAAATATATGGTCTTTTTTCTGCAATATCAATGTATATATTGACGCTTACATAGGTCTGGTGATAATGTTCCCCTTTAAACTGTTCAACAATTTGCTCACGCATTTGTTGACAAAGTGGTGACCCTCGCCCCATCCTTGTTTGCGAATGACTGAGCATTTCATGGAATCTACTTTTATACCCAATCATGGCACCCACCTGTTCCCAATTTGCCTGTTCACCTGTGGGATGTTCCAAATAAGTGTTTGATGAGCATTCCTCAACTTTATCAGTATTTATTACCACCTTTCCCAACTTCTTTGGCACGTGTTGCTGGCATCAAATTCTAAAGTTAATGATTATTTGCAAAAAAAAAAAAATGTTTATCAGTTCGAACATCAACTATGTTGTCTTTGTAGCATATTCAACTGAATATGGGTTGAAAATGATTTGCAAATCATTGTGTTCCGTTTATATTTACATCTAACACAATTTCCCAACTCATATGGAAACAGGGTTTGTATATATATATATATATATATATATATATATATATATACATATATATATATATATATATATATGTATATATATATATATATATATATATATATGTGTGTGTGTATATATTTATGTATATATGTGTGTAGTACATTAACAATATATATTTTTTACACAAGCTGCAAAAAAATTAAAATAATTTTACTTTAAAAACTGGCAGCTCAGTTACCAAAATTTTACAGTAAAGGCAGTGAGTTTTTTTTACAGCATATAAAACAATTTGAATGAATGATCTATGGCACCCGAGATGATAGTTGATTAGTATTAGAACCGGCTCGCAGGCCACAGCCGCCTGCTGCTGTTTTGCACGCACCAATACTCCATCACTGAATTTTCAAAATGGGGTCCCAGGGACCCCATCAAGTCATAAAAATGGGGTCCCACAGTACATTTTTGGGGTCCCACTTTTTTGTAACCATTTTGGAAACAAATGATAAATGTCTGTATTGTGTTTTGGAAAAAGGTTGTCATAAACGTTACTTAATTCATTAAAAAAAAAAAAAAAATACAAAAGAAAACACATTTTTATGCATATGTAGATTTATTCAGTTATAAACATTCATTCACCTTCTTCTTTCCTTCATGGATCTAAACTTAACCACTGCCTGTATTTTTTCTATATTTTTATTGTAATATTTTCAGAGTATGTTTGTTCTATTTTTGGCTAAAGTAAGACAAAGAAAACAATCTGAAGTTGTCTTAACTTTTTATTGATTTTAATAGTCCGGCCCGCGTGTGCAAAGGTTTTCCTCCATGCAGCCCCTGAGCTAAAATGAGTTTGACACCCCTGATATAGATGTATTATGTGTATTATTGTTTATCATATACCGTATTTTTCGGAGTATAAGTCGCACCGGAGTATAAGTCGCACCTGCCGAAAATGCATAATAAAGAAGGAAAAAAATGTATATAAATCGCACTGGAGCTCGGCCAAACTATGAAAAAAACTGCGACTTATAGTCCAAAAAATACGGTATGTGTCTAACTTCAAAGGCATATTTGTCCAATCCTGATTCATACGACCCGGGGGGGCATTAGACTTTTGAGGTTTGACTGTAACTTTTTAACTCGGCTGTCTCCTTGTTGGCAGAGACGTTGCAGAAAGTTGTCACTGACTGTACAGACTGCTGATAATAGAAGCCGTTGGCAGTAAATGTGTGGTAAAAGAGACCGGAGAGGCTCGCAAAAATCATTCAATTGTCCTGTTAAAAATTTGCTTTGTCACGTCCTTGGCTTGCGCTCTCTGTGGTTTTTGGGTGGCTGTCAGCAGCCGGCGTGATGGAGAGGTAAAGTGACTGTGTGATAGGCAGTAAATTGCGTTGAGTAACGTCATCCTCTTTAGCTGTCAAATTTTATAAATTTACTTCATCACTCTGTTTTTGCAGCTCTGTGAGAGCCGATCACTCTGCTCTATTTCTCGGTCAGGGTGACATAGAGTTAAGTGCAAGGTAATTGGCCGATTTTTATGCCTATCCAATTTCATTCTCGGTCTTTGCACAGCATATTCTACAGGTAGGCTTTTCACGATAACTGGAATTCAGAAGTCGATACCTATACAAATACATTTATTTCCATGATTATCGATGCATATTCAATATCACAGTACACATTTAAAAAAAAACAATGTACTTTTTTAAATGTACTCGTACTTAAGATCACTGTGGTAGAAGATTGTTTTGCAAAGAATTCAAATTGCAGTATGAGCTGCCATGAGGTTTTATACTGTACATTAAAAAAAAAAAAACTCCCAGTACAACAAAACAAACAATGTTGTGATTACCGTATTTTTCGTACTATCAGGCGCACTTAAAATCCTTTCATTTTCTCAAAAATCGACAGTGCGCCTTATAACCCGGTGCGCCTAATGTACGGAATAACTCTGGTTGTGCTTACCGACCTCGAAGCAATCGGTGTAATGATAAGTGTGACCAGTAGATGGCAGTCACACATAAGCTCAAAAATCTGTCAAGATGTTTTAGTACGACTTTGAGGCCGCACCGCTTGTTGGATCGTCGGACCATTGCGGCTACCGTAGTCAGAGATACAAGTATTACTATGGTGTGTTAATAAGGGCCGCAAAATGGCACCCATTAGCAGCCGTATTATCTGGTGTTTTGTTTTACAATAGACTTCCTTTTTATTGTCATTCAAATTTGAACTTTACAGCACAGATAAGAACGAAATTTCGTTACATAAGCTCATGGTAGTGCAGGATAAAAAAGCAATAAGGTGCATATATAAATACATAAATATATATAAGTAATATATAAATATATATATAAAATAAATAAATATATATAAATAAATAGATTACTGTACAGATAAATATATTGCACTTTTTCACATGCGTCCACGTTTATGGATGTATGTTATATTGTCTTTTTTATTCCAGCGAGTTAATCCAATGTTATGCAAAACCAACTTTTCTTACCTTCTGGTACCTGCTGATGTGTATTTGAGATCTGCATAAATCCTGAAAATGTGTGCACTTCCGCCACTGCCGATACCGTAGTCGATAAGCTTCTTCTTTTTCTCTATCTTCTTGTTATGGGACATTCATCCTCCGCTGTTGCCATTTCTAATATAAAATAGCGTGAAGTTCTAACTTATATCTCGCTGTGGAAGCGCTAAAAACTACCGGTGTAGTGAGTTTACATAATTCACCCACGGAACTTTAGTTATTAGAGAGTTCCGGTTGGACGTTTTTTCACGGGACACATTTCCAGTGTTATTAAACTATCGAGCCACAGATGATGAGATGATGCTCTGTTATTGATTGAAGTAAAGTCTGAATGTCATTAAAACAGTTAGCGCCATCTTTTGACACTTCTTCCACCCCTGTCCTTGCACGCTACAATAAAGATGACGGGGAGAAGACGCTGTCGAAGGTGACCCACGCAAATAAGACCGCCCACAAAACGGCGCATCCTGAAGCGACTGTCAGAAAGTGGCTTGAAGATGATCTGTAAAACATCATCTATGCAACATTTTGACCAAAAAAACACCATTACATGTTATGTAGACCAGTGTTTTTCAACCACTGTGCCGCGGCACACCAGTGTGCCGTGAGATTCAGTCTGGTATGCCGTGGGAGATTATATAATTTCACCTAATTGGGGTTAAAAATATTTTTTGCAAACCATTATAGTCTGCAAATAATGTGTTGTTGTTGAGTGTCGGTGCTGTCTAGCGCTCGGCAGAGTAACCGTGTAAAACTGTTCCATATCAGTAGGTGGCAGCAGGTAGCTAATTGCTTGGTAGATGTCAGAAACAGCGGGAGGCAGGGTGCAGGTAAAAAGGTGTCTAATGTTTAAACCAAAAATAAACAAAAGGCGAGTGTCAGAAAGAAAAGGCATTGAAGCTTAAGAAAGGCTATGCAGAACGAAACTAAAACTGAACTGGCTACAAAGTAAACAAAAACAGAATGCTGGACGACAGCAAAGACTTACTGTGGAGCAAAGACGGCGTCCACATTGTACATCCGAACATGACATGACAATCAACAATGTCCACACAAAGAAGGATAAAAACAACTGAAATATTTTTGATTGCTAAAACAAAGTAGATGCGGGAAATATCGCTCAAAGTAAGACAAAAAACTGCTACAGGAAAGAGAAAAAGCCACTAAAATAGGAGCGCAAGACAAGAAGTAAAACACTACACACAGGAAAACAGCAAAACAACTCCAAATAAGTCAGGGTGTGATGTGACAGGTGGTGACAGTACACCTACTTTGAGACAAGAGCTATAGTGATGCATGCTTGGTTATGCTTTAAAGTCATATCCAACAATTGTGACAACGACTTTTTACTGTCAACTGAGTTTAATTTTTTAGTGATTTCTGCTGGTGGTGTGCCTCCGCATTTTTTCAACGCAAAAAATGTGGCTTGGCTCAAAAAAGGTTGAAAAACACTGATGTAGACCACAAGGAAGTGTTTTACATTTAGAAAAAAAAATAAAAACTGACCCCTTTAATGCGCCTTATTATCCGGTGCGCCCTATGGTCCGGAAAATACGGTACTTATGGTCTGTCCACCAGTGTGTCCTCTGTTGTCGACTTGGCTGTGTCTCCCGTGTGTTTTCGACTATCACAGCTTTTATCCAGCGGGAGACCTCAGTGTGAACTGAGACGAAGCACTATCTAATTTCTAAAGTGGCTGCACATTTTATAAGAGTTTTTAATAACAGTCCTCTGATAGTTTTACCTGCACCCTGCGATTTTATTGTCGACAGTTATAATCAAAACCTCAAATCCAGCCTTGACACTGTTGCTCCTCTAAAATTAAACAAGGTCATTTTAAAAACCAATATTTTTATGGAGAAATCAAAAAACTAAAAATAAATTGCAGGATAGCAGAAAGGAAATGGCGGAAGAATAAACTAATGATTGATTATCAAATATTACGCGGACGTCACAAAAATAAACAACACAGCGGTTAAGAAAGTAAGAAACATTTTTGTCTCCACTGTAATTGCAAGAGTCCTTTTTGCCACAGTTAGTCATTTGTTTAACCCTGATTTTAATAATTGCACACTTACAGACCCTTTGTGAGCAGTTTGCAGGCCACTTCAGAAAACAAAAATAAACACCATCAGATGTGATATTTTATCTTCTCACACTGCTTTTAATCCATTTGAGTGTCTTTTTTTTTACCTGAGGAAACAATTTTGTCCACAGGGTTAACCCACCACATGTCTTTTAGATTCAATTCCAACCAAATATTTTAGAATATTTCATGGTTCTTTGTGCCTTGTGGTTAGCGTGTCAGTCCTGAGATCAGTAGGTTGTGAGTTCAAACCCCGGCCGAGTCATACCAAAGACTGTAAAAATGGGACCCATTATATCCCTGCTTGGCACTCAGCATCAAGGGTTGGAATTTGGGGTTAAATCACCCAAAATGATTCCCGAGCGCGGCCACCACTGCTGCTCACTGCTCCCCTCACCTCCCAGGGGGTGAACAAGGGGATGGGTCAAATGCAGAGGACACATTTCACTACACCTAGTGTGTGTGTGTGTGTGACAATCATTGGTACTTTAACTTTAAACTTTAAACATCTTCAATGTGTCACTTCACACGGGGGTCTTTCCTACTGCTTTTAAATCAGCAGTGGTGAGGACCCCTGCTGAAGAGCAATTTGGATGCTGATAACTTTAGTAGTTACAGACCTGTATTAAACTTACCATTGTTAAGTAACATTGTTTTAAAAACTTGTTTTTGAACAACTATTTGATTTTTTTAAAATAATTAAAATATTTTCGAGAAGTTTCAATCTGGTTTTAGGGTGAACCACTGTTTTAAAGATCATGATTGATCTCAGGTTGAGTGCTGACCCTCAAAAACTGCCAGTTTTGTTTCTACTGGATCTTTGTGCTGCCTTTGATACAGTTTATTATTTTTAATTATTTTTTTATTCTTTTTTTTTTTTCTTTTTAAATTTTTTTTTTTTAATACACTGTAGCACTTTGAGGTTGTTTACTCAATGTAAAGTGTTTGTTTTTTTTACAAATAAAATCTATTATTATTATTATTATTAATAGATCACCTCGTTCTTTTAAATTTTAAATTGACCGAAACACCTGGTGGGCCTCTCTGGTACTGTCCACAAATGGTTCACTTCTTATCTCTTAGACAGAAACGTATTGGTAAGTATGGATACATGCTCAAGTTAGGTCCTATTCGTTTTAATACTTCCATGATTTCATTTGGCATATTTCCAAGCCTCCTGATGACACAATTGATACTCTTTTTTTTTTTTTTTTTTTTTTTTTTTTTTGCATTTTATAAATTAAATCTTAGATGGCATATAACTTTTTACAGCTTAACCAGGGCAAGACTGAATTTTTAGTCATTGGCCCCGAGGCCCTAAAAGAGAAACACATATCGAAACTACAATCATTATCTTGTTCGACTCTGACCTTAGTTTTATACCACGAATAAAACGTTTAACAAAAAAATATTTTTATCATCTTAAGAATGCAGCCAGAGCTCGCCCAGTTCCATCTCAGGGCAACACAGAGACGCTAATGCATGCTTTCATTACAAGTTGTATGGATTATTGTAACATCCTGATTTCTGGTCTTCCTAAAAAGGTTATTGCATCTTTACACTTACTCGAAAATTCAGTGACACGTGTCCTGATGAAGACCAGAAGGTGGGCTCACATTACACCAGTTTTAAAATCTCTGCATTGGCTCCCCGTGTGTTTCAGGATCAATTTTGTCATGTCTTTTGGTCATGTTTTGTTTGGCTATGTTCTGTTAAGTTTTTGGACTCTTTTTAGTTCCTGTTTTCACTCCTTTGCTTTGTTACCATGACAACCATTAGTGTCACCTGTTTCACGTTCGGACTCACGCACCTGTTGCTAATCATGACACATCATTTAAGCTTGCAGTTTCCAGTCAGTCGGCCTGGCGACATTATCCTTACTACTCATGCTACCTCTACTACTTGTGCCTGCTCATAGTTTCATGCTGATGTTATTTTCATGCTCCGCTCCTGCCACAGTAAGTGTTGTTTGTTTTATGTGCATAGTGTTGCCTTTGTGCTAGTTTATTGTTTTCATAGCCAAGTTTGTTCTCCCCCTTGTGCGCGCCTTTCGTTTATTCTTTTCATAGTAATAATTAAAACATGGATTTACCTTCATCTCATGTCCGATCCAATTCCTTTGCATTCCGGGAAAACAAACCACCCCATAGTCCAAGTCTTGACACATTTTAAGGCTCTTCTTATGGTTTATAAATGTTTAATGGTATTGGGCCTTTTTATCTTTTAGATTTGCTTCTACCCTGTGAACCTTGGCGGACCCTGAGATCCTCTGGCACTCATCTCCTAATTATTCCAAAAGTCAGGACACAAAGTCACAGTGGCATTTTTCCACTATTGGAATGGCTGGCCGGAGGACCTCAGGGCTGCGAAAAATGTTCATGTTTATAAGAGCAGGCTTAAGACCCACCTTTTTTATTTGGCGTTTACCTAATATTTATTAATTTTATTGAAGTCATTCGTACTTTACTTTTTATCTTATTAATTATGCAATATTTTATTTACTTGTATTTATTTATTTACTGTATATTATCTTATTAATTATGCAATATTTTATTTACTTGTATTTATTTATTTACTGTATATTTATTTGTTTTAATCTTCATCAGTCTTACTTGCATTGTATCATGCATGGTTTTCACTATTTTCCATGTTTTATTATTTTTACTTTCCAGCATTCCTCAGAGGGACCCATCTTCATCAGGGATTATCTGCTGTGGTGGTGGCCATGGTCTGATGACCTCCTGGTGCAGATGGCTCCTGTGATAGTGTTTACTCACCTGTCTCCTCTGTACTCAGCCATGCAATCATTTGTTCATAAATATGCGTGTGTGTGTGCGGTTAGGGGGGATGTGGGTCATCGGGTTATTGTTTTTAAGTCTGTAAAGCTCTTTGCATAGCATTTATTTTATGTATGAAAAGTGCTTTATACATAAAGTTTGATTTGATTTGAAATAAACAAGTGGTGTTCAAAGTGTTGCCAAACGGCAAAAGAGTGTCTCTAAAATGTGTTTTCTTGACACTCATAGAAGTCATAAAGCTTGGATTGCACGCTACTGGAGGTTTTTCTGCAACGCTGTGGTAATGTACACTCTCTGGGCTTGTGGTGGCGGATCTGAGCTCTCACTTCCCCGGCAAATACTGTCGTGACTGCTTGTATTTATTACTAAATAAATGCATGACGTAAGATACACCTCTTTTACTTTTGATATGTACCTCTACTAGACAAATATAGCAACAAAGTCGTAAAAGTGCATTACAGATTATTTCTGTTGCCTCATATTGCCAACCAAGTTGACTCCGTTTGCTCCCGTATTAACCAGTGCCTGCACTTTCTAAGGAGGCTGAGGGTCCACGGTGTGGCAAGCAATATCATGATGTTGTTTTATAAGGCAAACATTGAACCTGTCTTCCGTTATGGCATCTCCACATAGTTTGGAAATCTGTCTGTCAAACTCAAAACCCAACTTCAAAACCTTATCAAGAGAGCTGGTTAAATAATTGGCATGCAGCCCCCTTGTTCCCTTCAAGAAATATAATCGACAAGACCGTGAGGAAGCAGGGTCTTAAAATCGCCCGTGACCCACACCGCTTACTTCGTAGTGAAATTGTGTTGATGCCAAATGGTAAACGGTACAGAACAGCAACATACAAACTCAACAGGTATAGATTTTCCTTTGTCCCACTGGCAATCAAAGCACTTAACAGAAAACTACTGTAATAACTGGATGCAATAATAAGGAGTGCAATATTGGGATAGTGCAATACGGGAGGTGTGCAATGTGTGATCTCATAACTAACTGTTATACCTGCGCACTGTTAACTGTCGTCATTGTATTGTCGGATGAACTGTATGGATGTATGCGCACATGCCAACCATTATGCTACAATGCCACACTTCCTTTATCATTTGTGTAAGAGCCAGGGCAACAGTTTTCCACCAATAAGTTAATGTAATGCATGGTAAACATTTTTTAAAGAAAGCGGGCGTTCTTCTTTGACGCCGACTGAATTGATGCGACTCGCCAAGGAAGAAGTGTGTACAATATTCGGTACTGACGATACTGAAAAAGGCATATATCTATGTATGTTTGGCTTGTTGGTATCGACTTGTTGAGGTATCCATGCTTTTGACAACTCTATCTCCATGCCTTTTTATTATGTGTAAAGTTAAAGTCCCAACAATAGTCACACACACACTAGGTATGGTGAAATTATCCTCTGCATTTGACCCATCCCCTTGTTCCACCTCCTGGGAGGTGAGAGGAGCAGTGAGCAGCAGTGGTGGCCGCGCTCGGGATTCATTTTGGTGATTGAACCCCCAATTACAACCCTTGATGTTGAGTGGAGGCAATGAGTCCCATTTTTATAGTCTTTGGTATGACTCGGCCGGGGGGTTTGAAGTCACGACCATCCAGTCTCAGAGTAGACACTCTAACCACAAGGCCCCTGAGCAGGTTTTTTTTTTTAAAGCATCCAATTCTTTTTAAAACCTCCCACGAAAGACCATCGGATGTTTCTATAAAGCAGCACAAGACAATAAGGAGTATGACCCAGCCTGAATGATAAAAATAAACAACCCTGTTTGTTGGTTGACATTGATCTCCATCCATCCATCCATCTTCAACCGCTTATCCGGAATCGGGTCGCGGGGACAACAGCTCTAGCAGAGACCCCCAGACTTCCCTCTCCAGACCAACATTAGCAACTTCCTCCTGGGGAATCCCGAAGCGTTCCCAGGCCAGAGAGGAGATGTAATCCCCCCCATCTGGTCCTTGGCCTGCCCCGGAGTCTCCTCCCAGTGGGACGTGCAACAAGGACCTCCCTAGGGAGACACTCGTGAGGCATCTGCACGAGATGCCTGAACCACCTCAGCTAGCTCCTTTCCAAGCGAAGGAGCAGGTGACTGAACTTCTCACCCTATCTCTAAGGGAGATGCCAGCCACTCTTCTGAGGAAACTCATTTCGGCCGCTTGTATCCGCGATCTTATGCTTTCGGTCACGACCCGCACTTCACGACCATAGGTGAGAGTAGGAATGTAGATAGCTCGGTAGACCGAGAGCTTTGCCTTACGACTCAGCTCTCGGTTCGTCACAACAGAGCGGCAGAGAGACTGCAATACTGCCCCGGCTGCGCCGATTCTCCGGCTGATTTCCTTCTCCAGCTTTCCCTCACTCGTGAACAAGACAACTCCTCCACCTGGGACAGAGTCTTTTTCTCTACCTGGACTGTACAAACCATTGGTTTCCTGCTGAGGACCATGGCCTCAGATTTGGAGATGCTGATCCTCATTCCAGCCGCTGAACACTCGGCTGCGAACCGATCCAGTGAGAGCTGAAGGTCACGAACCGAAGGTGCCATCAGGACTACATCATCAGCAAACAGCAGTGACGCAACCTTTAGCCCCCCGAGACGTATACCCTCTCCGCCATGGTCACGCCATGGTCACGTTGATCTCAATTCACATTTTTTCCAAAATAGCTCAGCTCCCATTTTTTTACCCACTGAGTAATAGAGCACACACAGGACAGTCATAAAAGGACCTCTACACAATTTGAAATCAACTCCTCACCTTTTATAGCTGTCATGTCCAAAATGGATTGAAAATAAACCCTTTTTGCTGATGACTACTTCAAGCCCTGTCACTTCAGCTGAATCTCGAGCATGCATTACACAGAACGACTCTATTGCATCTTTAGTTTTTTTCCTTTTTTTCCCACCACAACCTCCCTGACGGAGTCTCTGGAAAGTAAAGCTGCATAAAACCCCACAACAGCATCTCATTATCCACTAAATAGCAGCAGATTAATTACAATGACAGTGACAGATGGCTTGTTGCTGGATCATTGAGAAGGGACCCTGGGGGGAGAGGCAAACATAGCAGGTACAGAACATTGACTCTACAGCAGCCACACGTGTCCTCCGCAACGTTCTAACCTCTCTGGCAGACACATCATCTTCTTCACTGCGCCGTGAGACGTCTCTTTCTCGTCTCCCAAAACCTGCTCAGAGTGTCCGCCCTGAGATCGGTGGGTCGTGAGTTAAAAACCCCGGCCGAGTGATACCAAAGATTATACAAATGGGACCCATTACCTCCCTGCTTGGCACTCACCATCAAGGGTTGGAATTGGGGGTTAAATCAATCAAATGATTCCCGGGCTCGGCCAGGGCTGCTGCTCACTGCTCCCCTCACCTCCCAGCGGATGAACAAGGGTGATGGGTCAAATGCAGAGAATAATTTTGCCACACCTAGTGTGTATGTGCCAATCATTGGTACTTTAACTTTTTTAAGTGCACGTCATTCCATCGTTATTATGGAAGACCCCTGCAGATTTTCAACAGGGCCGCATTTTGGTTGAAATGAACCACAAAAAGCTCAGGAAAAAGCAAAGGTTACACACATGTTTGCATTCAATAACAACATGCCTCAAATGTATTTGTGGCATGGGGGACGCCAAGGCACAGTTGGGAGAGTGGCCGTGCCAGCAAACTGAGGGTTCCTGGTTCGATCCCCACCTTCTACCAACCTTGTCACGTCCGTCATGTCCTTCACCCTTGCTCCTGATGGGTCATGGTTAGGGCCTTGCATGGCAGCTCCCGCCATCAGTGTGTGAATGTGTGTATGAATGGGTGAATGTGGAAATAGTGTCAAAGCGCTTTGGGTACCTTGAAGGTAGACAAGCGCTATGTAAGTATATAACCCATATTTCTTATTGTAATGGACATCTGATGTTTTCCCACAGCCCAAAAGGTTTCGTTCTTGTAGAGCTGGGCTTATCTCTCAGGGCAACACAGAGACATTAATGCATGCTTTTATTACAAGATTATTGTAACGCCCTGCTTTCCTAAAAAGGTTATTACACCTTTGCAATTACTCCAAAATTCAGCAGCACATGTCTTGGCGAAGACCAGAAGGCGGGCTCACATTACACCAGTTTTAAAATCTCTGCATTGGCTCCCCGTGTGTTTCAGGATCAATTTTAAGGCTCTTCTTATGGTATATAAATGTTTTTTTTATGGTATTTGGCCTTCTTTTCTTTCAAATTTGCTTTTACCCTAAGAGCTTTCCCGGGCCCTGAGATCCTCCGGCACTCATCTCTTAATCATTCCAAAAGTCAGGGGATGGCATCTTTCCACCATCATGGCCCCAGTCTATGAAACAGCTTGCCGGAGGACCTCAGGGCTGCGGAGAACGTTCATGTTTTTTAAGAGCAGGCTTAAGACCCACCTTTTTGATTCGGCTTTTACCTGATATAAATTATTTTATTGAAGTAATTTGTATATTACTTTAATACTATTAGTTATGCAAGATTTTATTTAGTTCTATTTATTTACTGTATATTAATGTATTTTTTCCATTAATCTTCTTGTGTTTTACTTATTAATCTTCATGTGTTTTACTTGTATTTTATTCTTTATCTCTACTCATGGTTCTTACTATTTTACAAGTTTTATTATTTTTATTTTCCAATGTTCCTCAGATGAGCCATCTGCCTCAGGGGTTATCGGCCGTGCTTGTGGGGGCGCTTTTGTGTCAGAGTCCTGGTGGCCATGGCCTGATGACCTCCTGGTGCAGATGTGATAGTGTTTACTCACATGGTTCCTCTGTACTCAGCCATGCAATCATTTATCCGTGCGTACGTATGTGATAATGGGGGATATTGGTCACATTGTTTTTAACTTTGTAATGCACTTTGCGTTGCATATCTTTTACGTATGAAAAGCAATCAATCAAATAAAGTTTGATTGATTGATTGATTAACTGGCAGCCCCGGCGGTCAAATCCGGCCCAGAAATGACACCATACCAGCCTCCACGTTCAGTTCAAAACTTGGGAGACATTTTTACAGCAAATTCATAAAGACACTAGTCCGCTCCTGTTGTACAGGGGGACCTGGACCACTGTAAACACATTGGCAGATCCTTGCATTGGCATTTTAACCCAGAACACTGGGGTCCAAACTTGTGATTTACATAACTGAGGTGTTTCTCAAAGCACCCATTTTTTCAACTTCTTTATTCATACCCGAAGTGTTTCTCAAGGCTATATTTTAGGTCCTCTCTTTTTCATCATTTGGGCTATTCAACTGGTGACCAAAGAACCACTATTACATGTTATCTACACCAGTGTTTTTCAACCACTGTGCCGTGAGATATTGTCTGGTGTGCCGTGGGAAATTATGCAACTTCATCTAATTGGTCCAAAAAATATTATTTGCAAATCAACAATTATAATCTGCAAATAATGTGCCGTTGTCTAGTGTCTGTGCTGTGTAGAGCTCGGCAGGGTAACCATGTAAAACTCCATATCAGTAGGTGGCAGCAGGTAATTAATTGCTTTGTAGAAGTCGGAACATGTCAAGGATGGTTTGTCGTGATCCCAATATGCAGAGCACAGCGAGAGAGGGCGTGCAGGTTAAAAAGGTATCTAACGCTTAAACCAAAAATGAACAAAACGGAAAGGAAAAAGCAATGAAGCATAGGGATGGCTATGCCAAACGAAAGTAAAACTGAACTGGCTACAAAGTAAACAAAAACAGAATGCTGGATGACAGCAAAGACTTACAGTGTGTCCGTACATGACATGACAATCAACAATGTCCCCACAAAGAAGGAAAGCGTCTTGTTTGCCAATAAAAAGCCGGTCATGCAATAGCGCTCAAAGGAAGGCGTGAAGCTGCTACAGGAAAACACCAACAAAACAGGAAGGGCCACCAAAATAACAGCGGAAGACAGGAACTAAAACACTACACACAGGAAAACAACAACAAACTCAAAATAAAGCACGACAACCTGCTGGAGTTTCATTTTTTAACGTTTTCTGCTGGTTGTGTGCCTCCGTATTTTTTTAATGAAAAAAATGTGCCTTTGCTCAAAAAAGGTTGAAAAACACCGATCTAGACCACGAGGAAGTGTTTTCAATTTAGGAAAAAAAAAAGACTCCTTTAATGCGCCTGTTGTATGAAAATAGACCTGACTAAACCCGCTCATTGGTAGTGCGCCTTATAATCCGGTGCGCCCTATGGTCCGAAAAATACGGTACTTGCTATGAAACATTTTTACTTCCGTAAACTATTGTCAAAGTATTGAATCTGTATTTCAAAACGGATATAATGTGAGGCCAAAAACAAAAAAATATTTTGGACATTCCTATACTTCTAAAGGCCTTAGTGGCCACATGCGTGGACAGCACCTTTTGGCTCTTATTTCCAAAATTGTGCACACTACTGAATTGGGGTCTTATGGCCGCTTATGTGGACACTTATACTGCCATCTGGTGGTGTCAGAAGAGTATAACATACAATGGAATTTGTAAAAAAAAAGTGTAAAAATAAAAATTAGCATGTCACTAAACATGAAGTACACATTTGTGTACTTATGGACTAAGTACATCATGTCAAAAGATGATTCTTAGTTTTTATTCTAATTAGGGTCCAATAAGCCCAAATAGCAAAGAGAAATAAAAAAAAAGCATGTAAACAAACAGCTTGGGCCTTAAGAGGTTAAGTCTGTTGTGACTCGGCGCTAAAATAAATCAAATTGAGTAAAATTAAACATGTTTGTGGGCAAGTTCTAAAGCATTACTCTCAAAAATGACGGTTGTATGTATTCCAAATTGTTCAACATTGCAATTTTTCATTTCTAACCATCATCTGCTACTTTCCGAGGCCCTCAGTGGCCTACCCTGAGATCGGTAGGTTGTGAGTTCAAACCCCGGCCGAGTCATACCAAAGACTACAAAAATGGGACCTATTACCTCCCTGCTTGGCACTCAGCATTAAGGGTTGGAATTGGGGGTTAAATCATCAAAAATGATTCCCGGGCGCGGCCACCGCTGCTGCTCACTGCTCCCCTCACCTCCGAGGGGGTGATCAAGGGTGATGGGTCAAATGCAGTGAATAATTTTGCCACACCTAGGGTGTGTGTGACAATCATTGGTACTTTAACTTTAACTTTTATGACTGCTCTGCATCGCCTGAACTGAAGCAAAGTGAACAATGTCGCAGTCACTTTGCATGTCGTCAATATTCCGTCGCAAAGTTACAAGAGCGGCACGAACTGATGACTTTTTTTGGGGGGGAGGGAACAGAGGGACGTGTCACTGTTTAGACTTTCACGCCTCATTGATGCTTGCGCCCGGCAAATGAAAAGTAAACACCGCGGTAAAAAAAACCCAAAAAACCAAAGAGATAAAGGAAGGACTTGTTCAAAAACAACAAAGTCGTACTGTTGATTTTAGCTTTTCCTTTTTCGATTTGCACTCATCCACTGCTAAGAGGTGAAATATGACTTTATGCTGATTAAATTCTGTATTGACTTTATCCACTCGTAGCAGCAGGACCGTAAGCCTGCCCTACTCTTTCTCAGCAGGGTGTATTTTACGCACTCCAGACACTATTATTCGTTATATACTGTGGCTAAGGGACTCATAGAAATCCCAGTGGGAGACACACTACAGTATATGAGAAAACAAATATTGTGACGCCAGGAGAAAATATATGGAGTTGGTTACTTTTGCAGCAATAAGAGCTTGTAGTATTTTTGGACTTTCTTTGTGAGGTTAGAGGTCACTGATCTCTGTTGAGTCCTTCCTAAGTGTTTTTAGGTTAGGGTCCTCAAGTTCCAACACATTCCAATAATCCAAGTTTTGTTTTGTGCGCTGGGAGCAAATGCTTTGGAGGACAAACAATCGTCCCTTCACCGCTCTTCAAATATCGTGGCTTCACTATGTTGCAGATTTAAACATTTTTAAATGCATATTTTATATACCGTGTTTTTTCCTGCTTAGAAACCTTATAAAACGGTGTGGCTAATTGTATGCATTTTTTATTTATTTTTTGCTAACGGCCATAATGTTTTGTATTCAACAAATAGTCTTCAAAACTGAAAGAGACACTGAAAAGGTGTGTTATTCTTTGTGCTATGGCGCCATGTTTTGGACGGGTTCGCTCACTGCAGGTGCTCCGGGTTTGACAACAAACTTCCCATTTCCTGCTTAGAACCGGAATTATATCCCGTTTCGTCTACTATACGTCCATAGCACAGGTGCCAAACTCTGATCTGGCCCGCAAAAAAACCTAGAAATTATGTGCGTCAATAAAGTACTTAATATTTTCTCACTAAATGTAATTTTCTTTAATTTAATTTAATTATTTTTTAATTAATCAATCCAACAAAATAATACAGAATAATACCATAATAATACAATTCCAAAACCAAATCCGGCCCAGCAACATTCAGAATAGCAATCAACAGAGCAATTGAGAGGAGACACAAACTGAATAATATCAACAACAGTATCAATTTGAATACGGATTCCAACTAAATGTAATTGAATTTTTTCATTTTGACATAAAAAAATATATGTACTGCTTGAAATTGCATACCTTTTCAACTCTTAGAGAGTTAGAGTACCAATGATTGTCACACACACACTAGGTGTGGCAAAATTATTCTCTGCATTTAACCCATCACCCTTGATCACCCCCTGGAAGTGAGGGGAGCAGTGAGCAGCAGCGGTGGCCGCGCCCGGGAATCATTTTTGGTGATTTAACCCCCAATTCCAACCCTGGATGCTGAGTGCAAAGCAGGGAGGTAATGGGTCCCATTTTTATAGTCTTTGATATGACTCGGCCAGGGTTTGAACTCACGACCTACTGATCTCAGGGCGGACACTCTAACCATAGTACCGGTATCCAATTTTGCAACAACAATGACAGTATATTTTCATACTTTCCAAACTTGTTTTTGTCTAAATAAAAATACAACAAGCTATCCATCAAATTAATAAAAATAACAATAAATGTTATGTTGTTCTTTACAGAATATTACTGTCTATTTAAAAACTACTACTGTTGACTGAGTTGCCAGTTTTTGACTGTAAAATCTACGGTTGTTGTTTTTAACTGTGTATTACTGTAAACGGAAAGGCGGTGCATTAGTTTTTACGCTATTGCATTCTTCTTGTTGCAAGCAATTTTTGTCATCCACGGTTGATCGTTTTTCTTTAGCTTTTCTTTTTCTTGTCAGCTTGTGTTTCTCCCGTTGTTTGATGGACAATGTTTGTCATAAAGCATCATGAAAGTGTGGAAAAAAATGACACTATGCTTCAACTACATCATTTTTACTTTGTACATTGTCCCAACTTTGATCTCTTAGATCATTCTTGAAAGCTGTCATGTTTTTCTCTGTGCATATTCTTCCAGATCACTTTTTGTCATCAATATTCCTCTTTTTTGTAGTTTCAGTCATAGATTGTGAAAACTGGCAGATGATCACTGATATATTAGGTGTATATGAGTACGTGTGGTATTATTATCAAAATCATTAGTACAAATATTATCAATAAGTTTGGCGCTGTGTCCTGAGATTAACATTATTTTTTTGACTGATATACTAAAATAAATTGCCTTAATCCAGTTCTGAAACATTGTATTATTTGACTTAAAGGGAAACATTATCACAATTTCAGAATTGTTAAAACCATTGAAAATCAGTTCCCAGTGGCTTATTATATTTTTCGAAGTTTTTTTCAAAATTTTACCCATCACGCAATATCCCTAAAAAAAGCTTCAAAGTGCCTGATTTTAACCATCGTTATATACACCCGTCCATTTTCCTGTGATGTCACATAGTGAAGCCAACACAAACAAACATGGCGGAAAGAACAGCAAGCTATAGCGACATTAGCTCGGATTCAAACTCGGATTTCAGCGGCTTAAGCGATTCAACAGATTACGAATGTATTGAAACGGATGGTTGTAGTGTGGAGGCAGGTAGCGGAAACGAAATTGAAGAAGAAACTGAAGCTATTGAGCCTTATCGGTTTGAACCGTATGCAAGCGAAACCGACGAAAACGACACGACAGCCAGCGACACGGGAGAAAGCGAGGACGAATTCGGCGATCGCCTTCTAACCAACGATTGGTATGTGTTTGTTTGGCATTAAAGGAAACTAACAACTATGAACTAGGTTTACAGCATATGAAATACATTTGGCAACAACATGCACTTTGAGAGTGCAGACAGCCCAATTTTCATCAATTAATATATTCTGTAGACATACCCTCATGTCAGCAGGCCAGGGAAGCGAGGGTCGATATTCTTCTCTTGATCATCTTCGGGACGGTGTGAGCCAAGACATCCAGGGGGTTTAGCTCGCTCGTCTGCGGGAACAAACTGCCGCCATTGCTTGCCGTGCCACCGAGGTCCTTTGTCCCTGAATTGCTCACACACTCCGGCAGATTCAATGGGGGTCTGGCGGCAGATTTCTTTGACTTTATCGTTGGAAATGGATCTGCTTTGAGTGTCGCAGGATATCCACACATTCTTGCCATCTCTGTCGTAGCATAGCTTTCGTCGGTAAAGTGTGCGGAACAAACGTCCAATTTCTTGCCACTTTCGCATCTTTGGGCCACTGGTGCAACTTGAATCCGTCCCTGTTCGTGTTGTTACACCCTCCGACAACACACCGACGAGGCATGATGTCTCCAAGGTACGGAAAACAGTCGAAAAAACGGAAAATAACAGAGCTGATTTGACTCAGTGTTTGTAATGTGTTTGAGAAAATGGCGGATTGCTTCCCGATGGCCCAAAGATGCTCCGAGAGCGAATAATAGAAAGGCGTTTAATTCGCCAAAATTCACCCATTTAGAGTTCGGAAATCGGTTAAAAAAATATATGGTCTTTTTTCTGCAACATCAAGGTATATATTGACGCTTACATAGGTCTGGTGATAATGTTCCCCTTTAATTGTTCTATATTTGCAGGTGATTAAAACATTTTGCTTTTTTCATGACATATTCCAATGGTTAGTTAGACATTCTAAATTTTAGAATGTCTAACTAACTACCGTATTTTTCGGACCATAAGTCGCTCCAGAGTATAAATCGCACCGGCCGAAAATGCATAATAAAGAAGGAAAAAAACATATATAGGTCGCACTAGAGTATAAGTCGCATTTTTGGGGGAAATTTATTTGATAAAACCCAACACCAAGAATAGACATTTGAAAGGCAATTTAAAATAAATAAAGAATAGCGAACAACAGGCTGAATAAGTGTACGTTATATGAGACATAAATAACCAACTGAGAACGTGCCTGGTATGTTAACGTAACATATTATGGTAAGAGTCATTCAAATAACTATAACATATAGAACATGCTATATGTTTACCAAACAATCTGTCACTCCTAATCCCTAAATCCCATGAAATCTTATACGTCTAGTCTCTTACGTGAATCAGCTAAATAATATTATTTGATGTTTTACGGTAATATGTTAATAATTTCACAAATAAGTTGATCCTGAGTATAAGTCGCACCCCCGGCCAAACTATGAAAAAAACTGCGACTTATAGTCCGAAAAATACGGAAACTATTTTAGAATCTAAAATATTATCAACATATTTCTTTACCACTTTGTAGTGTGAGTTCCTCATCACGTACACAGCTACTCCCCCCACCATTCTTGTTGGTTCTGTTGATATATTTGAGTTCATATCCTTCCAGATCAAAATCTATTCCTTTTTTTAGCATTTATCCATATTTCTGTGATAGCGATCACTATGAAGGGTTTGTTGAATGGTTCCAAAAAATGCTTCATGTTGTTGTTTTCAGACAAGCTTCTGCTGTTTAAAAGAATAATCAACAGTTTGTTGGCAATTTTAATGTTGTCATTACATTGTTCGTCTGTATAATAACAGTTGTTCCAGATATGGGAAAACAATCTGTATCTGGATGTATTTCCTTCTCTGATTCCAGACTATTGTGATATATGCTGCTGGTTTTCAGTTCCATATATTCCTGTTCAGCAGTCTTTTGTGTTGCTCTATGAATGTCTTAGTGTGGAGGAATGTGCACCTGAGCAAAGATCTTCTTGTTCAGTAATACCTTGGAGCGTTGTAGTTTTGTAGTTGAATGTCAATGTTTGGAAGTTGGAATGTTGTGTAAATCGCAAATAAAAACAGAATACAATGATTTGCCAATCCTTTTCAACTTATATTCAATTGAATCGACTGTAAAGACAAGATACTTAACGTTCAAACTGGAAAACGTTGTTTTTTGCAAATATTTGCTCATTTGGAATTGGATGTGCAATGGGAGAAGCTGCAGTAAAGATTGTTAAAAAAGGCAAATAATGGCCTCTCCAATCCAATCCCATTATCCAATGTATCCAATATTTAATAGTAATAATTAGAGATGTCCGATAATATTGGACTGCCGATATTATCGGCCGATAAATGCTTTAAAATGTAATATCGGAAATGATCAAGATGGGTTTCAAAAAGTAAAATGCAGTTGCGTCTCCCGTTCATACTTGCCAACCATCCCGATTTTCCCGGGAGACTCCCGAATTTCAGTGCTTCACCCGGAAATCTCCCGGGGCAACCATTCTCACGAATTTCTTCCAATTTCCACTCAGACAACAATATTGAGGGCGTGCCTTAAAGGCACTGCATTTGCGTGCCGGTCCAATCACATGATATCTACAGCTTTTCACACACACACACACACAAGTGAATGCAATTCATACTTGGTCAACAGCCATACAGGTCACACTGAGGGTGGTCGTCTAAACAACTTTAACACTGTTACAAATATGCTCCACATTGTCAACCCACACCAAACGAGAATGACAAACACATTTCGGGAGAACATCCGCACCGTAACACAACATAAACACAACAGAACAAATACCCAGAACGCCTTGCAGCACTAACTCTTCTGGGACGCTAAAATATACACCCCTAATACCCCCTTCCCCCCGCCAACCCTGCCCACCTCAACCTCCTCATGCTCTCTCAGGGAGAGCATGTCCCAAATTCCAAGCTGCTGTTTTGAGGCATGTTAAAAAGAATAATGCACTTTGTGACTTCAATAATAAATATGGCAGTGCCATGTTGGCATTTTTTTTCCATAACTTGAGTTGATTTATTTTGGAAAACCTTGTTGCATTGTTTAATGCATCCAGCGGGGCATCACAACAAAATTAGGCATAATAATGTGTTAATTCCACGACTGTATATATCGGTTTATATCGGTATCGGTAATTAAGAGTTGGGGAATATCGGATATCGGCAAAAAAGCTATCATCGGACATCTCTACTAATAATATAGTAATTAACAATGCATAAATAATACATTTATAATCAAGTCATAGCCTCTGAATCATAATGAAATTGTAAGGTGCTCAAACATTCTTACCCCCTCGTTGGCTGTCATGTCTGTTCTTATAGGACTCAACATGTCACATTTTTGAAGGTAGAGTATTTACTCAGAGACCTTTGTCTTGCTTGAGTGGTGTTGTTGGTGCTCATTCGGAATTTCAACAGGCGTCATATCAGCTCATCGGTCAATTTTTATGTTTTTACTCCGATGCCTGCTCAGATCGCTACGGGGCCCCTCATCATTCCGACATGATGTTATTTTCTGCCAACGTCTGCACAATAGTTCTCAAGTGGAATTGAAAGCCAGTGCAGCGCTGACTACGTCGAGGAGGTGGGGATGACTTGTCAACGTAATACCACACTGTGTGATGTATTAGTCAGGTGATCATTCCACGCTGACTAAGAAGATATGAATATTCATCATTAAATCAAATTGTAGTGTAAATTGTACAATTTGAAGCATTGCCAGCTTTAGCAAGATTTTTTTCCCCAGAGATTTATGGTAATGGTTGTGTTCGTGTTTGAGCACCTTTTACGCAAATTCAACTAATCCCAACAAATTGTCTTTAGCTTTGCAAATGTGTCCAATCCTTGCAATTTCCCTACACATGTTGGCCATTGGTCTTCATTTTCATCAATCAAATTTCTCTCTGGACAACGCTCAAAAGCGCACTGTTAAATGTTTAATCAGAACTGGTGTTTACAGGGACAGCAAAGTGTAATGGTGTTTCAACTCTTAATTATAAAATATTTTATTGGCATAACTCTTTTGTTTATTTGTAGCGTAGATGTTTTTTTTGTTCCCTGTCTACAGCGCTAAGCCTTCTGGGTAATGTAGTATATAAACATTTGGCAACTTAAAAAAATAAGTAGGGTGATTATAGCGATATAAATAATACAGTGATATAAACAAAATGAAAAATAAAGAAGTGTTAAAATAAAAAAATAAAAACAAGAATACCGTATTTTCCGGACTATAAGGCGCACTTAAAATCATTTTTTTCTTTTCTCAAAACTCGACAGTGCGCCTAATTTAAGGAATACGTTTGGTTGAGCTTACCCACCTCGAAGCAATTTTATTTGGTACATTGTGTAATGATAAATGTGACCAGTAGATGGCAGTCAAATATAAGACATACGTGTAGGCTGCACCATTTGATGTGCTTCAACATAGGAGTATTATTATGGTGTGTGTATAAGGTAAGACATATTATCTGGCGTTTTGTTTCGCAAAATTTTGCAAAAGCAACTTTGCTTGCCTTCTAGTACCTGCTGATCTGTATTTGGGATCCGCATAAATCCTGAAAAATTGCGCGTGTCTGCCTTTGTAGTCCGTGCCGTGAATAAGACCGCTCGCAAAACGGCGCACCCGGAAGCGACTGTCAGAAAGCGACTTGAAGATGATCTGTAAAACATCATCAATGCAACATTTTGACCAAAGAACCACCATCACATGTTATGTAGACCACAAGGAAGTGTTTTCCATTTAGAAAAAAAAAATATATATATATATGACTCCTTTAATGCGCCCTATATTCCGGTGTGCCTTTATATATGAAAGTAAATAAATAAAATTATATATATATATATATATATATATATATATATTTATATACACACACACATATACAGTATATATATATATATATATATATATATATATATATATATATATATATATATATATATATATATATATATATATACATACACATATACAGTATATATATATATATATACACACACATATATATATATATATATATATATATTTACATACACACATATATATATATATACACTAATATACATGTATATATACACATACACATATATATATACATATATATATATATATATATATATATATATATATATATATGTGTGTGTATATATGTGTGTGTATATGTATATATATGTGTCATTTTTTAATTTATTTATTATTACACAAACCTTTTTCCCCCATGAAATCACTATTGATCTGTTTCAATCAACTCTCTCTTTGGTCATGATAAATATCACTGCGCTCTGAATGGAAGTGAAGGTCCTGAATTTAAGATAATAAAAAGGCAGTTTTGGGTTAGAGAGCGTGAATGATGCAATAAAAGGATAATAAAAGTTGACAAAATATAATGCAAATGGGGTGGTTGTGTTACTTAATGGCCACATGCTGAGTAAATAAGTAAGGATTATTATTTTTATGGCTTATTTTTTATGGGCAATTACAGCATTTGGCACACCGACACATTTAAGAGAGGAACGGCAGGGCCAATCAGGTCAGCAGAGTTTTTTTTTTTTTCTTTTTTCCCCCCCTCTGTTGAAATGAGTTAAAGGTTTGCATGCAATCTCATTATCTATTCCCAGAGCGGACATCCAGGATGGACCCATTTCCTTTGTGGCATCCATCTACTCCAGTTTATGCAAATAGCAGAAAATGAAACACAGGACATTTCAGGCAAGGGGAATTATTTGCTCCTGAAAGTGGGACCATTTATCACACACCGTGATGGAGTGGCTGCAAAAGACGTGGAGAGAGGTGGAGATTCCAATGGATTGAATTTGCGGGGCAGTCGACAGAAGTAGAGAGGGGGTAAAAAATTCATACATTCAAGTTTTTCAAGTTTCCCAACTGGAGGGCCATTATCGAGCTCCGTGC
Source organism: Nerophis lumbriciformis (assembly GCF_033978685.3). Classification (NCBI taxonomy): domain Eukaryota; kingdom Metazoa; phylum Chordata; class Actinopteri; order Syngnathiformes; family Syngnathidae; genus Nerophis; species Nerophis lumbriciformis. Next base: position 27,775,666 of record NC_084564.2, read on the forward strand.
AATTACTGTGTACAGGGACAGATTTCGTTTAGCATGGCTATTTAAACATTCATGTTTTTCTCCAAAGTTGTGAGTTTTTTGTGGATGTACCCTTTATACTGCTTGGGTAGGTTGCTAACGTACAGTGGTAAGTGGTAGTGGTGGAAATAAAAAAATAAAAACAATTCTGACATCTGCTATTTGAGAAGTAAACCACCATCCCGCAGCAGTGTTCATCAGAATCAGAATCAGAATTGTTTTATTGCCGTTGTTTGAGAACGGGTTCACAAACTAGGAATTTTTCTTGGTGCAATCGTGCAACATAAAATACATATAACACAGATTTGGTTACTTACTTAGTTAGGTCAGTGTTTTTCAACCTTTTTTGAGCCAAGGCACATTTTTTTCCATTGACAAAACCCAGCAGAAAATGTTAAAAATGAAACTCAATAGGATATATTGACAATATGAAGTCCTTCTCATCAAATACCTGACACAATTGTTGGATATGACTTCAAACCATAACCATCCATGCATCAATAATTATCTTGTCTCAAAGTAGACTCACCAAGCTATTATCTACTTGCTGCCACCTACTGGTATGAAACAGTATTACATGGTTACTCTGCTGATCTCTAGACAGCACAGACACTCAACAACGGCACATTATTTGAGGATTATAACTATTGGTTTGCAAAATATATTTTTTTGACCAATTACCGTATTTTTCGGAGTATAAGTCGCACCAAAGTATAAGTCGCACCTGCCGAAAATGCATAATAAAGAAGGAAAAAAACAGAAGTCGCACTGGAGTATAAGTCGCATTTTTTGGGGAATTTTATTTAATAAAACCCAACACCAAGAATAGACATTTTAAAGGCAATTTAAAATAAATAAAGAATAGTGAACAACAGGCTGAATAAGTGTACGTTATATGAGGCATAAATAACCAACTGAGAACGTGCCTGGTATGTTAACGTAACATATTATGGTAAGAGTCATTCAAATAACTATAACATATAGAACATGCTATACGTTTACCAAACAATCTGTCACTCCTAATCGCTAAATCCCATGAAATCTTATACGTCTAGTCTCTTACGTGAATGAGCTAAATACTATTATTTTATATTTTATGGTAATGTGTTAATAATTTCACACATAAGTCGCTCCTGAGTATAAGTCGCAGTATGAAAAAAACTGCGACTTATAGTCCGAAAAATACGGTTGGTGGAATTGCATCATTTTGCATGGCACACCAAACAATATGTCACGGCACACTAGTGTGTTCTGGCACAGTGGTTGAAAAACACTGCTCCAACCAACACATTTTACACATAAAAAAGGCTATTTTCAAGAAGAAGTACGTCATGCCTGCGTAAAATATCCCAAAAAATGGCAATCATATGGTTATTGTCAAATACTATCAGAAAACAAAGACTAAAACGAACTACAACCAACGCTAGCAATGGTCATACTGGTGAAAATAAGTACCGTATTTTCCGGACCATAGGACGCACCGGATTATAAGGCGCATTGAAGTAGTCATATTATTATAATTTTTTTCTAAATGTAAAAGACTTCCTTGTGGTCTACATAACATGTAATGGTGGTTCTTTGGTCAAAATGTTGCATAGATGATGTTTTACAGATCATCTTCAAGTCGCTTTCTGACAGTCGCTTTAGGATGCGGCGTTTTGTGGGCGGTCTTATTTACGTGGCTCACCTTAGACAGCGTCTTTTCTCCGTAGCGGTGTAGCGTGCAAGGACGGGAGTGGAAGAAGTGTCAAAAGATGGCGCTAACTGTTTTAATGACATTCAGACTATACTTCAATCAATAACAGAGCAGCATCTCCTCATCCGTGGCTCACGAGTGCAACAACAACGCCGGAAATGTGTCCCGTGAAAAAACGTCGGACCGGAACTCTAATAACTAAAGTTCCTTGGGTGAATAATGTAAACTCACTACACCGGTATGTTTGAGTGCTTTCATGGCGACTTTACTGACATATAAAAGTAAGAACTTTACACTACTTTATATTAGAAATGGCAACAGCGGAGGATGAATGTCCCATAACAAGAAGATGGATAAAAAGAAGAAGCTTATCAACTACGTTGTTGGCACAGACTACAAAGGCGGACGCTCGCAATTTTTCAGGACTTATGCAGATCCCAAATACAGATCAGCAGGTACCAGAAGTTAAGAAAAGTCTCTTTTGCATAATATTGCAAAATAAAACACCAGATAATGTCTTATCTTATACACACACCATAATAATACTCCTATGTTGAAACACAGTACAATCGTTCAAGCGGTACGGCTTCATAGCTTACCAAAGTCGTACTAAAACATTTTGATAGATTTTTGAGCACCGTATGTAATGTTCTATATTTTCAATGGAACAAAAAATGTTTGTGTTGTTTACTTGAGTCATATTGCAGTCTACACGTTTCTTTTGTGTGACTGCCATCTACTGGTCACACTTATCATTTCACCATGTACCAAATAAAATAGCTTCGAGGTCAGTAAGCACAACCAAAATTATTCCGTACATTAGGCGCTCCGGGTTATAAGGCGCACTGTCGAGTTTTGAGAAAATGAAAGGATTTTAAGTGCGCCTTATAGTCCGAAAAATACGGAGCATGCTTAGCAGCCTAATGTACGCCCAAAACCAAAGAGGAAACATTTGACCAAGGTATGCATATAGGCTACTGTTTCAAACCTTTCAAAGGTTTTATTGGTTTGCAAACAATATTTGTTCGAACAATTAGGTGGAATTGCATCATTTCCCACGGCACACCGAACAATATCTCACAGTACACCAGTGTGCCTAACCCAGTGAAAAACACTGGGTTAGGTAGTGTGTGCTTCTCATGCTAGAGTGACACAGATACCAAAATTAATATACCTTCTCTATACAGGTATTCATCAGTACTCTTATCGGTACCGTATGTAATTGGTGTAAATAAAGATGTAAAACAATTATTGTTTTATTAGCACAACCAACATCATGTAACATCTCACAGCAGGGAAGTCTTTTATCAACAGTTGCTTTCTAAGTCTTAAACAAGTCAACTATGTTTGCAGTAACATGTAATGGTGGTTCTTTGGTCAAAATGTTGCATAGATGATGTTTTACAGATCATCTTCAAGCCACTTTCTGACAGTCGCTTCAGGATCTTATTTACGTGGCTCACCTTCAACAGCGTCTTCTCCCCGTCATCTTTGTTGTAGCGGTGTAGCGTGCAAGGACGGTAGTGGAAGAAGTGTCAAAAGATGGCACTAACTGTTTTAATGGCATTCAAACTTTACTTCAATCAATAACGGAGCAGCATCTCAATAATACAACAACAATGCCTGAAATATGTCCCATGAAAAACCGCACTCTCTAATAACTAAAGTGCCATGGGTGAATTATGTAAACCCACTACATTTTTAGCGCTTTGATAGTTAGTCTACTGACAAATATAAGTAAGAACTTTACGCTACTTTATATTGGAAAAGGCAACAGCGGAATATGAATGCCACATAAGAAGGTAGAGAAAAAGAAAAAGCTTATGACTATGGTGTCGTCATGGACTACAATGGCAGATCCCTTTTTGCAAATATATTTTATTGAATTTTCCAGTTAAAATCCCATTCGACAATCATACTTTGCTCCCTCAGACCCTTCATACATGCACACATCAACTCATCCACACTCACATGCACGCTTGAGAGAGGTGCACTTGGGATTTAACAACTCATGGTTTACAGCAGGGGTCACCAACCTTTTTGAAACCAAGAGCTACTTCTTGGGTACTGATTAATGCGAAGGGCTACCAGTTTGATACACACTTACATAAATTGCCAGAAATAGCCAATTTGCTCAATTTACCTTTAACTCTGTGTTATTATTAATAATTAATTATATTTATCTTTGTGGAAACACTGATAATCTTAATGATTTCTCACAATAAATATATATAGAAACAGATAAATATCAATATGCAACACTTTATTTTTATATTTTCTCTAAGTGCACATTTTTCAAATTGAACATTTCCAAATGATCACTTCTAAGACAGTCTTGTGAAATCACAATATCCCATTTTAACTCGCTAGCCACTAACATTTTTATAAAAGAGGAGAAAACACGAAAACAATTAAAATTTAATTTTGAAACATAGTTTATCTTCAATTTCGACTCTTTAAAATTTCAAATTCAACCGAAAAAAAGAAGAGAAAAACTAGCTAATTCGAATCTTTTTTAAAAAATTTAAAAAATAATTTATGGAACATCATTAGTAATTTTTCCTCATTAAGATTTATTTTATAATTTTTATGACATGTTTTAAATAGGTTAAAATCCAATCTGCACTTTGTTAGAATATATAACAAATTGGACCAAGCTATATTTCTAACAAAGACAAATCATTATTTCTTCTAGATTTTCCAGAACAAAAATGTTAAAAGAAATTCAAAAGACTTTGTAATAAGATTTAAATTTGATTCTACTGATTTTCTAGATTTACCAGAATATTTTTTTTGAATTTTAATCATAAGTTTGAAGAAATATTTCACAAATATTCTTCGTCGAAAAAACAGAAGCTAAAATGAAGAATTAAATTAAAATGTATTTATTATTCTTTACAATAAAAAAAATAAATTTACTTGAACATTGATTTAAATTGTCAGGAAAGAAGAGGAAGGAATTTAAAAGGTAAAAAGGTATATGTGTTTAAAAATCCTAAAATAATTTTTAAGGTTGTATTTTTTCTCTAAAATTGTCTTTCTGAAACTTATAAGAAGCAAAGTAAAAAAATAAATGAATTTATTTAAACAAGTGAAGACCAAGTCTTTAAAATATTTTCTTGGATTTTCAAATTCTATTTGAGTTTTGTCTCTCTTAAAATTAAAAATGTCGAGCAAAGTGAGACCAGCTTGCTAGTAAATAAATACAATTTAAAAAATAGAGGAAGCTCACTGGTAAGTGCTGCTATTTGAGCTATTTTTAGAGCAGGCCAGCGGTCGACTCATCTGGTCCTTACAGATGACCTGGTGCCCGCGGGCACCGCAATGGTGACCCCTGGTTTACAGTATGGACATTATTAGAAAAAGTACCCAGATATTGTATATATCCATCCATCCTGCACTGGCTCAGGATCAGCAGATGATCCAGACCATCGCAAGATGGATGAATATTCCTCAGGATCCTCAGGAAGTGATCACCAGATCACCTCCCGGGGATCTCTCCACCCTTCACACTTAAAAAAGAAGAGGAAAGTCACATTTTCGTGGATTTATGCAGATCCCAAATACACGGTAAGAAAAGTTGGTTTTGCATAATACTGCGAAACAAAATGCCAGATAATATGTCTGCTGATAGGTGTCATTTTGCGGTCCTTATACACACACCATAATAGTACTGGTATGTTGAAGCACAGCGTTGCAGCTTCATAGCTTACGGAAGTCGTACTAAAAACATTTTGACAGATTTTTGAGCGCCGTGTGTAATGTTCTTATATTCTCAATGGAACATTTAAAGTTTTGGTGTTGTTTACTGGCGTCATCTTGCAGTCTACACATATCTCTTATGTTTGACTGCCATCTACTGGTCACACTTATCATTACACCATGTACCAAATCAAATTGCTTCGAGGTCAGTAAGCACAACTAGAATTATGCCGTACATTAGGCGCACCGGGGTTATAAAATGAAAGGATTTTAAGTGCGCCTTATAGTCCGAAAAATACGGCACTTAATACTATTAAAACGCAGAAAGTAAAATATTTAGGCCATATTAGCTGGAAAGATATATTCAACCCAAAGATATGTTGAATATCTTTGGGGGGAAAAAGGCGGCACGGTCTGTTTCTTGTTCAATAAAGCGCCACTCAGCCATTCGTGTTGCTCGAGGCAATTTCTGTATGTGGGTGAAGCTTGATCATATTCAAGTCACTCTTGTTGCAGAAGCAGATGGAAGGAGAGAGAAGCATACAAGATGCGAAGGTTGTCTCCCTCTCCAGGTGTCATCTCTTTAATCACCAACGTAGTGCTCTGAAGTAGGAAAGTCTGCTTATGCCGTCAGCTTGGGACGCCCGTATCTGTGGATTTGTTTGAATACTGTTTTTACAGAGGAAAGGATTACTTCTTTTTTTTTTTTTTTTTTTTTTTTTTTTTTTGTGAAGGCACCGCAAGTGATGCCCTCAGGGTGTGCGTAGCACGCCATGTGTTGTAGCAGATGTTTTCGGATGTCCTGCTTGTATTTAGGGAATGTGACACCACATCAGATCATAAGGGGGCGAGGAGGAGAAGGTAGCTTGGTACAATATGGTCAAATGGAGAGCAGTCTTCTTTTTCTCCTTCAAGAAAGTTAATTGTACCCTAGTCTGTAAAAAAAAAAATAACTTTTTCATAATGTCCTAACAATAATGTGTCTCCCTAGAAGAGGGATATTCAATTAAACTGTTTTAGGGGCCACGTTTCCAGTAAGCTAAGGACCGGTGGGCCGAACTACTCCCTTCATTATGAGTCTTATTTTGTATATGCCGTAGAACAGGCGTCCTCTACAGTAGACATATAATGTTGGTCTACTTATCTTGTCAGTTAAAGAAGCGCTCCCAACTTGTAGAGGCCGAACCACAGTCGTATATTCCTTCTTTCTCTGTCTGGGTGTGTGTTAATTCAGGAGAGTACAACCTGACCATGTAAGGAGATGTTCATGTGTAAGTGACCGGAAAACAACCTCTATATGTTGTAACTTAAAAAGTTGACGGGAAGATAGACATGTAGTCTCTCCTCCAGATAGAGCTATCTATCATACCTACTCAGTGGCCTAGTGGTTAGAGTGTCCGCCCTAGTAAAAACTTTAAAAAAAAAGTCAATAAGAAGTCCTCTATTCCGCCCATGAAACCCAATAAAAAAACATCCAAAAAGCGCCAAAAATACACCATTTACATTTTGTGACTTGAATATGAACCCAGTATTAGTGATATTGTTATTACAAGTGCTAACACAGACAAACTATTTATAGTGATCACGGGCTGGAATCCCAATGTTGACATGATCGACTGATGAGCGGCTTCCTTGTTTCCTTGCTTGTCAAACTTTACTGTAAATCACAAATGTAGGTTGTGAGTTCAAACCCCGGCCGAGTCATACCAAAGACTATACAAATGGGACCCATTACCTCCCTGCTTGGCACTCAGCATCAAGGGTTGGAATTGGGGGTTAAATCACCAAAAAATGATTCCCGGGCGTGGCCACCGCTGCTGCCCACTGCTCCCCTCACCTCCCAGGGGGTGAACAAGGGGATGGGTCAAATGCAGAGGACACATTTCACCACACCTAGTGTGTGTGCGACAATCATTGGTACTTTAACTATCACTTTTGTATTCCGAAGACTGAATTCAGTGCCTCTTCTCGTGAGAGAGTTAACCCAGTCCACATGCGAATGTCCAACTAAGGCTCCTTAATTTTCTATGGGCTCGACCATTATTTACTTAAACCTGGTGGTTTGCTATATATAAATAGTTTATTTATATAGGTTAGTAAATAATTTTACCTTACTAGTCTATATAAATCAACCATTTATATATACACATCAGTAGGCTAAATAGACCTCTTCAACATACTGGTGCTTCGCTTTCTCCAAGTTAAATATACACATTCACCATATGTAGAACATAATATAAGTTAATTAATTCACTACAGGACCTTCTGCAAAAAAGACACTCAAAGATCATTTATATGACAGCACTTTAGTGGTTTCAAGGACCCGCTGCAAAACTGAGTTTTTTCGATTGAACTCTCGGACCACCAGATGAATTGCCCATAATGATGAAAAAGAGAGGACATTATAAAATGGAACCTTGAGGAACCATACTAGTACAACTAAAGTTGTTGAACACATGACTACTGACTGCATCTGAAGTAAACACGTTATAGAAACACTATACTGTCGTTCCAGAAATTATATTCAAAAATGATTATTAACAGCCAAAAATGAGAGGGCTTAAAGGCCTACTGAAACCCACTATTACCGACCACGCAGTCTGATAATTTATATATCAATGATGAAATCTTAACATTGCAACACATGCCAAAACGGTCGGGTTAGCTTACTAAAGTGCAATTTTAAATTTTGCGCGAAATATCCTGCTGAAAACGTCTCGGTATGATGACGCCTGCGCGTGACGTCACGGATTGTAGAGGACATTTTGGGACAGCATGGTGAACAGCTATTAAGTCGTCTGTTTTCATCGCAAAATTCCACAGCATTCTGGACATCTGTGTTGGTGAATCTTTTGCAATTTGTTTAATGAACAATGGAGACAGCAAATAAGTAAGCTGTAAGTGGGAAACGGTGTATTGCGGCAGGTGTTGTGCCGGATAGCGCACCCCCGCCGTAGAATGCACCCCCTGACTGTTGTGCCAGATAACACAGCCGATGTGTCATTGTTTACATTTCCGAAAGATGACAGTCAAGCTTTACCATTGGCCTGTGGAGAACTGGGACAACAGAGACTCTTACCAGGAGGACTTTGGGTTGGATACGCAGACGCGATACCGTGAGTACGCATGCAGCTGCGGCTTCCAAACATTTGATCGGTTGCCCGTACGTGTGTGCCGCTATGTGCATGTCACGTACGTAACTTTGGGGACTTTGGGGAAATATATGTGCTGTATGAACTTTGGGGAGGTGAACGGTACTTTAGGCTGTGAGATTGAGTGTGTTGTGCAAGTGTTTGAGTTGTATTGGCGGGTTATGTGGACGGGAGGGGGAGGTGTTTGTTATGCGGGATTAATTTGTGGCATATTACATATAAGCCTGGTTGTGTTGTGGCTAATAGAGTATATATATGTCTTGTGTTTATTTACTGTTTTAGTCATTCCCAGCTGAATATCAGGTCCCACCCGCCTCTCACAGCATCTTCCCTATCTGAATCGCTCCCACTGCCCTCTAGTCCTTCACTCTCACTTTCCTCATCCACGAATCTTTCATCCTCGCTCAAATTAATGGGGAAATCGTCGCTTTCTTGGTCCGAATCGCTCTCGCTGCTGGTGGCCATGATTGTAAACAATGTGGGGATGTGAGGAGCTCCACAACCTGTGATGTCACGCGCATATCGTCTGCTACGTCCGGTACAGGCAAGGCTTTTTTATCAGCGACCAAAAGTTGCGAACTTTATCGTCGATGTTCTCTACTAAATCCTTTCAGCAAAAATATGGCAATATCGCAAAATGATCAAGTATGCACATAGAATGGACCTGCTATCCCCGTTTAAATAAGAAAATCGCATTTCAGTAGGCTTTTAAAAGGGTGCCTTGAGGAACGCCTTTGTTATGTGAGTGACAGGTGACAACAAGCAGCCAAAACAGATAAAACAGTGTTCATCAACACTTCAATTATTGTAACGTCCGTCGAGATGCTTTAACGAGGAAAGGAATTCCATCGATCCATTTATCGAGCAAAACTATGTTCATTGCCACCAAAAACATTAGCAAAAAAAACGTTTATCTCGCTAAACGGGTCATTGTCTGCCGTACAAACCAAGCCAAAACCAATTCATCTATCATATCAACAGCACCCACTCGCTGTCTCTCACCTGCACCAACACATGGCACTTGGTTAGTGATGCGTTTATGGCCACACAAAAAGTCGGACAACTATAACACCACACAAAACGTGTATATTCCAGGTCTTGACACTCTGACTACCCAATCAGACGTGTGCTTATTCTACTCGGGTGGTATAGCTCGGTTGGTAGAGTGGCCGTGCCAGCAACTTGAGGGTTCCAGGTTCGATCCCTGCTTCCGCCATCCTAGTCACTGCCGTTGTGTCCTTGGGCAAGACACTTTACCCACCTGCTCCCGGTGCCACCCACACTGGTTTAAATGTAACTTAGATATTGGGTTTCACTATGTAAAAGCACTTTGAGTCACTAGAGAAAAGCGCTATATAAATATATTTCACTTCACAATTCACTTCACTACTCTCCTTTATTAAGAATGTAAATTTATGGGTATTAATCATGAAATTATGTCACCAAATTACATACGTAAATGCCCATAAAAATATATATTTCATAGACGGAAATGTACAGGAATGTACACTTTAACCCACGCATACATCTCATTGTCCAACATTTGAATGTTTTAAGGGGAATTAAATGTGATCACTGAGCGGCGTACAAATTATTTTGCAAGCAAGACCCCCATCCAGAATACAATTCTCATACATAGCTCATGAAAAAACATTTTGTTTTGTATTTTTTTATTGTAAGTGGGCCAAATCACCTATATTAGAAAATATTCTAATGGAAATGACTGACGTAATTTGATTATTACAATTGTCATGATCCGCTGCCCGGATGGTGATCCGGGCAGCGGATCATAACAATAATACAACATTTAAATTGTTATAATGTCAGGTTTGCTGAAAAATTAGAAGGAACATTGGTCTCAACTTGTTTGCTGTCCAAACCGCATTAAAATAGGAGTTCAGGAAATGTACTTAAAAATATTCAAGAAATTATAACAAATTAAAAAATGTATTTAATTAAAATTATTAATATAATAATTATTGATTTAGTCTATTTATTTTTGGAGCGTTATTTCTCAATTAAATGCCAATCCCAATTCATAATAAACTGTATGTCAAGTAAATCATGCTCGAATTACATGCACCGTATCGGCACACTTCATACAACTGTAGAAAATGGAATAAAATATGCAGTTTGCCATTTCGGGTCTCGAACGGCTGAATACAAAAAAGATAAAGCACCATCCTTTGTGAGGGAGAGTGCCCTTGGACAAGTTGATAACAGCACTGAAGTACATGATTCACTGAAAAAAGGACACTGGTGTCAGTGTGGAATTCTGTGAATAGTACCATACAACCCTCAGCCAAAACACACAGTCTCACATCCACATCACCCAAAGGAGTATTAGAAGATGGCATTAAGGGGCGGTAGCACCGCTGCCCCATGGGAATAAGAAGAAAAGCCGCTTATTACAGCCTTTTTCCTGGAGCTCCGTGTATTGTCAGGCAGGTGTAGATTGAAAAAGACTCAGTTACATAGAGAAATCAGTCAAATGTGCATGAATAATTTTGTATAATTATCAGTGTAGGGACTTGTAGTCTTAAGAGCTTTTTCAACCCTGGAGATGTCCTACAGAAATGTTCAACTATTCAATTTCTTACTTTTCTTGTTAAACGAATGTTGGTGAAATTTGCCAGAATATATACATTTTCAAACCATTTCAGATTTTTCACCTGTGTTACTGAAATTAGCCTAAAATGGCAAAACTACACAATGACCTAAAATGCTCCATTGAAAATGCAATTTTTTCCGCCAACATTTTACGTGAAGTTGGGCTATCAATGCGATTAATCACAAAAAAAATATGCATTAATCATGTATGAACGCAGGTTATTCACTCAATTAACACGGCACATCTATTGGTATTAGAGATGTCCGATAATATTGGCCTGCCGATATTATTATCGTCCGATAAATGCTTTAAAATGTTATATCGGAAATGATTGGTATCGGTATTTTTAATAGTGGTATCGTTTTTTAAATTTTTTTATTTTTTGTTTTTTTATTAAATCAACATAAAAAACACAAGATACACTTACAATTAGTGCACCAACCCAAAAAAACTCCCTCCCCCATTTACACTCATTCACACTCATTCACACAAAAGGGTTGTTTCTTTCTGTTATTAATATTCTGGTTCCTACATTATATATCAATATATATCAATACAGTCTGCAAGGGATACAGTCCGTAAGCACACATGATTGTGCGTGCTGCTGGTCCACTAATAGTACTAACCTTTAACAGTTAGTTTTACTCATTTTGATTAATTACTAGTTTCTATGTAACTGTTTTTATATTGTTTTACTTTCTTTTTTAATTTATTTATCTTATTATTTTTTTTTTTAAAGGACCTTATCTTCACTATACCTGGTTGTCCAAATTAGGCATAGTAATGTGTTAATTCCACGACTGTATATATCGGTATCGGTTGATATCGGTATCGGTAATTAAGAGTTGGACAATATCGGAATATCGGATATCGGCAAAAAAGCCATTATCGGACATCCCTAATTGTTATTTACATTTATAATTGCGGAATTGTTCAAATTGTGCACTTTATACTACACTGTTGCCCACTTTTTAACAAATAAATGGTCATTCAAGTCAAACATTTAAAAAATGTTTGCATATACCATTCCAACAAACCAGTTACATTTGTGTCAATATTGTGGTGTTTTTTTAGAAGTTTATTTAAATTATTTCAGCAAGTAATGAACTTTGATTATTTGCAATTATTCAAAATTCTAAAGTGTGATTAATCTGATTAAAAATGACTTGTTTGGCAGGACTAATTTGAACAAAACATTATTTTTATTTTATGCTACTATTCCAGGGATTTTCATTTTTGTAATTGATTGTGGCGGCCCGCCAACACATAAACACATACTGTAAATCAAATTTTCTCTTTCAGGGATTAATGTTTAATTTGTGGACCCCTCAGATGAAAATACATGATGTGTCTCCAATCTTTTCTTCTCTTAATACCGCATGTTTCAAATGAAGTGAGGTCGTGGGGAGCAATAACCTCTTATTGATGATAAATGGTTTAAATCTTAAAAATTAAGATTTTTTTAAAGGGGAACTGCACTTTTTTTCTGAATTTTGCCTATCATTCACAATCATTATGAAAGACATGACGATGGATGGATTTTTTTTTTTTAATGAATTCTAACTTGCAAATACAAATAATAAAAGTCTGCTTACAGCAGAGCCAATGAGAGCTCCTGTATTTCAGGAAATCCTATAAATACCTATTCAGAAACCGTCAACAATAATCCATTTACATTTCGTGATTTGAATATTACCTAAGTATTAGTGGTATTGTTATTATAAGCGCTAACACAGACAAACTATTTATAGCGGCGCCGTGATCACTTCTCATAGAGTGGTCTGCTGCTTTCTCGCTTCCTTACATTTATTAAAGATCATAAATCATGCATCTCACCTGGACAGAAGACGTCTGAGTGGGTATTCCAACATGTTGGTACACTTTAACAGCCATATAAAGTTAAAGTACCAATGATTTTCACACACACACTAGGTGTGGTGAAATTTGTCCTCTGCATTTTACCCATCTCCATGTTCACCCCCTGGGAGGTGAGGGGAGCAGTGAGCAGCAGCCACGCCCGGGAATCATTTTTGGTGATTTAACCACCAATTCCAACCCTTGATGCTGAGTGCCAAGCAGGGAGGTAGTGGGTCCCATTTTTATAGTCTTTGGTAGGACTCGGCCGGGGTTTGAACTCACAACCTACTGATCTCAGGACACTCTAACCACTAGGCCACCGAGTAGGTAAGGACCCAAAACTGGCGAGGATGACACGAAAGAGGCCTGGATGGATTTAAAGGGCTTTATAGGGGGAACTGTGCGGCCCCCAAAGGCTCCATTGTGAATGAACTTTTGATTGCATTTATTTAATATTTAGAAGGCCAACATTTTTTTAAATTAAAATAACATCCATTGTCATGTCCCTCATAATGATTGGGAACGATAAAGTTCCCCCTTTGTGTAAAAATCCACTCCATCCCATTTTAAATATTTTTCTCATAATCACTTTATTTGCTCCTAAACCTTTCAAAAAAACGCCAACATTTGCACTGATTCTGGTAAATAAACAGTAGCCTAACGGGGCTCTTGATCATCCGAAGTGCCCAGATGTGCCTCCAGGTCATGTGATTGCAACCTAGCTTTCTTTTGTTGTTTTTAAATGTTTGGCAAAAATCTTGGCAGAACAGGGGTTAGTGTGTGTGCCTTACAAAAAGAAGGTGCTGGGTTCGATCCCCGGGCTCGGGGTCTTTCTGTGTGAAGTTTTCACATTCTCCCCGTTTCCTCCCACCTCCAAAGACATGCATCTGGGGATAGGTTGACTGGCAACACTAAATTGGCCTTAATGTGTGTTACTATATTTAGTTTGTCATATGTATATAAGTTGTGATCTCCAGAGAACAAACGCCCTGTTTTGACTTGTTATGACAAGTCATTGCTTGTTTTGTTTAACGGTTTGTTTTACAGTTGGTTGTGGGATCATTGCGTATGGATATTTGGAGTCACGAACACGGTTAGTGGATACTTGATTTTAACTAATTGTGTTTGTTGTTAGGGCTCTGTCAGCTACTTTTTTCATGCACGGCTTCCCTGTGCTTTTTCTGTGCATTCCCCCCACTGCACTCTAGTTTATATTTTGGACTTTTTTACTTTAAATACCCGCTATAATGCAAGCTGCTTTGTTTGTGGGTCTCAACGATCACTACAACTAGTGTTCCTAACACGCCAATTGCAATGGAAATTTGTGTTTTGTTCAACAGGTTTATTTTTCTCTGAAATGTATAAGAAATAGAACAACAATTCAATATTCACAGAAGAGATGCTTGTTCTCCGGAGATTAAAAGATTGACCTGTAAAGGGGAACAAGTATATTAATATATTTTACAGCATAATTTGAGAAGATTAAATTTTTTCTTATCAGAGTAAAATGTGTGTGGGCATTTTAAAGACCTCTTAAAGGACCCAAAACAGTTTTAATTATGTATGTTTTGCTACCGAATAAGAATCTAGCTATCAATTCCCATAATATCAATTAGTTTTAACTAATCAGGAGACAATTAAATGTACTTGGAACAAGGGATGATAATTGATAAGATTTTTCCTCTTCCGATTCTTTAAAAAAAAGAGAACAAACAAATGGGTGGATTAGAATCAACTTTTAGTTTAGAGGTAACATGACCTTAAAAAGCCAACAGTGAGGTCTGAAAAAGCACAAAATATAGAAAAACAAAAACTTACAATATTAAAAAAAAAAATATATATATATATATATATATATATATATATATATATATATGTGTATATGTATGTGTGTGTGTGTGTGTGTGTATATATATATGTGTATGCATGTGTGTGTGTGTATGTATATGTGTATATGTATATATATATATATATATATATATATATATATATATACAAACAAAGAAAAAAGTTATTCTGTAGAATTTAACAAAACAAAACACAGTTTAAGTAAATGTTACAATAATGTAACATTTACTTAAACTGTCTCTAATTGGGGATTTGTACGTAGAATCGTCATCTACCTAGAAAATATATATCATGGTATATATGTGTGTGTGTGTGTGTGTGTGTGTGTGTGTGTATGTATATATATATATATATATATATATATATATATATATATATATATATATATATATATATATATATATATATATTTATATATATATATAAATGTTTTCACTCACAATGACTGAGTGAGAATCTGATTAGAGGAAAATATGCAACATTTCTCAATGATAATTGTACATTCACCTACCGAAAATCAGGAGCATCTTCTTTGGCAAATGGTTGCAAGTCTTTGACCACAAATGTAGTCACTGCTCTGTGACATTGTCTATCCTGGCCTGAGTCATTTTCCGCTTCCCTGCCGCGGTGAAATGTGAAGCAGGCGGCAGATGTGAACTGGAGTTAGTACTGCCCGCCTCGGAGCCAATCAGAATCGATCTCTTGTCATGCTCATCTAAATGAGAGGGCATTCATTATAATTTAACAGGTAAAAGCCGCTTAGGCAAATGACGCTAACATGATGATGTTAGTTAGCATCAGTTGTATTCACGGCAGATGACACACTAACTGTAGGATAGGATAAGATCCAAGCGGTTCAAAAATTGGACATTCATTTATGGTTATTGCATGCTGTTTTTTCAAATGTTTCAGATATTGCTTGCATTCTCTCCTTTTGATGAAACGGCAGCCTTGCAATTATTGCATGTAGCGCTGTTGCTATCTTTTCCTGTAGCCAACCTTTGGAACTTTTCTGCAGCCTAGGCGGCATGTTTCTGGATGTCTGATGTCACTTAGCACGTAGCGCAAGGGCGTCAATACTGCCCGCAGAAATTGCTATGGGAATCGTTTGAAAAAGTGATTCCTAGGAATTGATACACTGAGAGTCGGTTCTGAACAAAGTTTTCGATTCCCATCCCTACTTTCCATTGCCAGACTGTATATGCCGCCCCCTCTGGGTGTGATGGAATCTACGGTAATGTAGCCCAATTCCCCTCATTGACAGTGTGGATAAAGGCATGTCAAACTATTATTTTGATCACTTAGTTGCATGTTTTTGTCGCCTTGGTCCATGATTCCTTCAAAAATGAAATGTGTAACATGAGAACATTTTTCTCATGAGTTTGACGTTTCGTCAAGCAACTTGAGGAAAACATCAGTGGCCTAGTGGTTAGAGTGTCCGCCCTGAGATCGGTAGGTTGTGAGTTCAAATCCCGGCCGAGTCATACCAAAGACTATAAAAATGGGACCCATTACCTCCCTGCTTGGCACTCAGCATCAAGGGTTGGAATTGGGGGTTAAATCACCAAAAATGATTCCCGGGCGCGGCCACCGCTGCTGCCCACTGCTCCCCTCACCTCCCAGGGGGTGATCAAGGGTGATGGGTCAAATGCAGAGAATAATCTCGCCACACCTAGTGTGTGTGTGTGACAATCATTGGTACTTTAACTTTAACTTTAAGAGGATGTCACATAGAATACTTGCAGCTTACCTTATTGTCCCTCGTTTTTGAGCAGTGGCTCTGCTATATTTTCTGTTTTTCCGTAAATTGTAAATCATTCTTTCTCTCCTCAAGCATGCTCCTGATTTTAAGGAATTGGCTTTAGTCATTTTTTATTTATCCCCATCCAAAACCTTTCTATTCTGAAGTCAGAATAATTTAAATGATTGCTGCAAATTACACTCCTCTCGCTTGGTCCGTCCCATTTTGCGTGAGTCAGTTTGACTGGAGAGGTCCTTACTTATCTGATATTCCCATCATTTGGAAATGTATGCAGGCTGACCCATTCTTTAGTTGTATTACTGGGACAATGCAGACAGGAATACTTACCGTATTTTCCAGACCATAGGGCGCACCGGATTATAAGGCGCACTGCAGGTGAACGGTCTATTTTTTTAATCTGTTTTCACATATAAGGCGCATTGAATGAGTCATGCAGTATATATATATTTTTTTCTGAATATAAAATACTTCCTTGTGGTCTACATAACATGTAATGGTGGTTATTTGGTCAAAATGTTGCATAGGTGATGTTTTACAGATCATCTTCAAGCCACTTTCTGATAGTTGCTTCAGGATGTGCCGTTTCGTAGGCGGTCTTATTTACGTGGCTCACCTTCGGCAGCGTCTTCTCCCCGTCATCTTTGTTGTAGCGGTGTAGCGTGCAAGGACAGGGGTGGAAGAAGTGTCAAAAGATGGAGCTAACTGTTTTAATGACATTCAGACTTTACTTCAATCAATCTCCTTATCCGCCGGAAATGTGTCCCGTGAAAAACCGTCCGACTGGAACTCTAATAACTAAAGTTCCTTGGGTGAATAATATAAACTCACTACACCGGTATGTTTTAGCGCTTTCATGGCGAGTTTACTGACAGATATAAGTAAGAACTTTACACTACTTTATATTAAAAATGGCAACAGCGCAGGATGAATGTCCCATAACAAGAAGATAGAGAAAAAGAAGAAGCTTATCAACTACGGTGTCGGCACGGACTACAAAGGCGGACGCTCGCAATTTTTCAGGACTTAAGCAGATCCCAAATACAGATCAGCAGGTACCAGAAGGTAAGAAAAGTTGCTTTTGCATGATATTGCGAAACAAAACGCCAGATAATATGTCTTACCTTATACACACACCAAAATAATACTGGTATGTTGAAGCACAGTACAATCCACCAAGCGGTGCGGCTTCATAGCTTACCAAAGTCGTACTAAAACATTTTTGATGGATTTTTGAGCGCCGTGTGTAATGTTCTATATTTTCAATGGAACATATACAATGTTGGTGTTGTTTACTTGAGTCATATTGCAGTCTACACATATCTCTTGTGTGACTGCCATCTACTTGTCACACTTCTCATTACACCATGTACCAAATAAAATAGCTTCGAGGTCGGTAAGCAAAACCAGAATTGTTCCGCGCATTCGGCGCACCGGGTTATAAGGCGCACTGTCGAGTTTTGAGGAAAAAAAATGATTTTAAGTGCACCTTATAGTCCGGAAAATACGGTAATCATTCCTTCAAATTATGATTTGGGATGACGATGCAACCAAAACATATACAACACCAGGGGCGCCGAAAAGGGGGGATAAAGGAGACGGATTCTAGGGGCCCATGATGGAGGGGGGCCCAGAGAGGCCCCTAATGATGATGAAATTATAATACAGAAAAAATAATTACACTGTGTTGGGGGCCCTGTAAAGATTATTTTCATGGGGCCCAAAATACCTAGCGGCGCCCCTGTACAACACAACATGAAATTGACTGCAGTCTTCTGTAGGTGGCGTCAGCAGGTTGATGCATGCCTGTCCTCATTTTGGAGCTCAAAGTGGATGTTCCAAAATGTGCTGGAACACGTTAGAAAACAAGCCTAAAGTCAATCCTGTGTCTATTTTGGGGGTGATTTTACTATCATTTTGAGGTCCAGAACTATGAAATACATGCCTATAGTGTCGGCATTGGATGGGCCCTTTAAGAGTTAGTTATATGGAATGTTCTTTGTATTCAGAGACGCTTTGTACAATTTCCCACAGAGAAAAAAAAAACATCCTTTGTCTGGTGTTCTGACAAAGAAGGACAACATTTAAGCCTCTGACATAAAAGGTTGATGCCCGTCGAACGTTGTTGTGGTCTTTTGAGTGTCAAACTTTGCACTGCTGCAGAAGTGTTGCCACCACAAGGACAAATTGCTACAATAAGTGTCACGTAGACGTCAGTTATACCGATATTTGGTGTTTGTTTGAAACAGGGACTGAATTTTCAAGTGGTTCTGTGTCGCACCATTTATAGACGCTCGTCAATGTTTTTGTAGTGTAAACTAAAATATTCATTAGTTTTGTCCGTCACTCCAGTGCTAATTTCCTGCCCCATGTTTTGTCCATACTAATTTCCTGGGCCACAGTCCTCCATTGTGCTTTGCAAGCATCAATAAAAGGATGCTTGGTTTCAAGTACGACGACAAAAAAAAAAAAAAAAAAAGGAAACGAGCTCGCAAAAGATCTTTGCCGTCGGGTTGTTTGTGTCCAAGGCGCTTTTGCATCAACTTTGAACTGCACATCAGATGCTCCTCTTGTGAGTCCCGGCCTTGATTTAGCATGAGGTAAATCAATTACAGCTGCAGAATATGCATTTGGGAGGATCAAATTAACGGGGAGGCCGTGGGAGGACGGAGGGGATGACAGGTTGGGAACGCGACATGAAAAGATAAAACACGAAGCATAGAGACATCTGGAAATCAGGAAGTTATCAATTGAAGTGTTTGGATCAGGGGTGTCAAACGTACGGCCCGAGGGCCGGATCAGGCCCGCGAACAGGTTTTATCCGGCCCGTGGGATGAGTTTGCTAAGTAGAAAAATTAATCCAAAATTTTTGAGTGAAATAAATTGCTGTTCAAATTAGGCATAATAATGTGTTGATTACACGACTGCATATATCGGTTGATATCGGTATCGGTAATTAAAGAGTTGGACAATATTGGAATATCGGATATCGGCAAAAAGCCATTATCGGACATCCCTAATAAATAACATTCTGTAATTTGATTTTGATATAATTTTTTTTATCTTGATAGATTTAAAAATGAACACAAATGAGTTGACTGATGAACATTATCACGTAATTCATTCAGAAAATATAAATAACAACAAATAAAGATAGAATACTATTAACCGCAACATGCAAGTGTAAAAAAAACAAAAAAACATTATGATTTGCACAATTTCAAAATGTGCTTGTTCTATTTTCAAACAAAGAAAACAATCTGAAGTTATCTTTATTTTTAAGTTATCGTGCCATAATTTTACCAGTCCGGCTCACTTGGTAGTGGCCCCCCCATCTAAAATGAGTTTTAAAGGAATATATAAAAAATGACTTGACTAACCGTTAAGAAACTGTAATTGATGATTAATTGACTCACCGTTAGTTGATGATTATTCGACTAAGATAGTTGATCAATCGACTAATCGTTAGCGTAGTTAATTATTAGTTGACTCATCGTTAAGATAGTATATGGTTAGTTGACTAATTGTTAAGATTGTTAGTCAACTAATCATTAAGTAATTGACTAACTATTAGTTGATGATTATTCAACTAAAATAGTTGATCAATCGACTAATTGTTAGCGTAGTTGATTATTATTTGACTAACCGTTAAAATACTTGATTAGTTGACTAATTGTTAAGATACTGTAATTGATGCTTATTTGACTAACCGTTAAGATAGTTGATGATTAGGCGAGTAACCGTTAAAATTGTAATTGATGATTAGCAGGCTAACCGTTAAGATAGTTGATGATGAGTCGACTATCAAGATAGTCGTTAGTTGCCCGGTTCGGGCGATCAAAAGCGCAAGAGTTCATTTTAGTCCAAACAACATGTCAAGTATGAACACACCTTAAAAAGTCCCTTTTATATGTGTCCATGTTTCTAATTCTTGTCTTCTTTATTCAGCTTTGTTTTTGTATTAAGCCTTTAACGTGACGCAGTAGCCCGCCACTGGCTCCTTTTGATGGACATGTTTGATGTGCATGAAAAGGAAACCTTGATCCCGAAGAAATAAAACATGCATTGATCTCCTCATGGATTTGTCTCTCAGCAGGTTTTAATCGTCTCTAAATGATGCGCACCATTATGAATGAACACCATGAATTGGCAACAGATTGAAAACCATCAGTAGTTTTCCAAAAATAAATAGGAATGCATCGTAAGTGTCACTTCATTTGGAATCTTATGTCCAAGCTAACGCATAGACCGGGTTTATTCAACTGGCGGCCCGCCAGCCACATCTGGCCCGCCAAACCTCTTCATTAGGCCTGCCGAATATCACCCAAATAGGTTCGATGAAACCATTCATACTAAGGTTGCTCATGTATGCAGTACTCTTGCTTCATAATTTCGTTGGGAGACAGGTCCGGACTACAGGCAGGCCAGTCTAGTACCCACACTATTTTACTATGAAGCCACGCTGTTGTAACACGTGGCTTGGCATTTTCTTGCTAAAATAAGCAGGGGCGTCCATGATAGCGTTGCTTGGATGGCAACATATGTTGCTCCAAAACCTGTATGTACTTTTCAGCATTAATGGTGCCTTACAGATGTGTAAGTTACCCATGCTTTTGGCACTAATACACCCCCATACCATCACAGAAGCTGGCTTTTCAACTTTGCGCCTACAACAATCCGGATGGTTCTTTTCCTCTTTGGTTCGGAGGACACGGCATCCGCAGTTTCCAAAAACCATTTGAAATGTTGACTCGTCAGACCACAAAACACTTTTCCACTTTGCATCAGTCCATCTTAGATGAGCTCGGGCCCAGCGAAGCCGGCAGCATTTCTGGGTGTTGTTGATAAATGGCTTTCGCGTTGCAAAATACAGTTTTAACTTGCACTTACAGATGTAACGACAAACTGTGGTTACTGACAGTGGTTTTCTGAAGTGTTCCTGAGCCCACGTGGTGATATCCTTTCCACACTGATGTCGGTTGTTGATGCAGTACAGCCTGAGGGATCGAAGGTCACAGGTGTAGTCGCTTATTTGCAGTGATTTCTACAGATTCTCTGAATCTTTTGATGATATTACAGACCGTAGATGGTGAAATCCCTAAATTCCTTGCAATAGCTGGTTGAGAAATGTTGTTCTTAATCTGTTCGACAATTTGCTCACGCATTTGTTCACAAAGTGGTGACCTTCGCCCCATCCTTGTTTGTGAATGACTGAGCATTTCATGGAAGCTGCTTTTATACCCAATCATGGCACCCACCTGTTCCCAATTAGCCTGTTCACCTGTGAGATTTTCCAAATAAGTGTTTAGCGCTTAATTTGACCAGTAGAGGGCGATGACGCTACATTTCAGGTTTAATTGCGTTGACCCACATGCATTGTGTGCAATGTTTGATGTGGATGTTTAAAACGTCTAAATAGGTAAACATCTGTTGTTTTTTGTGTGATTGTATCAACACCATCCATCCATCCATCTTCTTCCGCTTATCCGAGGTCGGGTCGCGGGGGCAGCAGCCTAAGCAGGGAAGCCCAGACTTCCCTCTCCCCAGCCACTTCTTCCAGCTCCTCCCGGGGGATCCCGAAGCGTTCCCAGGCCAGCCGGGAGACATAGTCTTCCCAACTCGTCCTGGGTCTTCCCCGTGGCCTCCTACCGGTCTGACGTGCCCTAAACACCTCCCGAGGGAGGCGTTCGGGTGGCATCCTGACCAGATGCCCGAACCACCTCATCTGGCTCCTCTTGATGTGGAGGAGCAGCGGCTTTACTTTGAGTTCCCCCCGGATGGCAGAGCTTCTCACCCTATCTCTAAGGGAGAGCCCCGCCACCCGGCGGAGGAAACTCATTTCGGCCGCTTGTACCCGTGATCTTGTCCTTTCGGTCATAACCCAAAGCTCATGACCATAGGTGAGGATGGGAACGCAGATCGACCGGTAAATTGAGAGCTTTGCCTTTCGGCTCAGCTCCTTCTTCACCACAACGGATCGATACAGCGTCCGCATTACTGAATACGCCGCACCGATCCGCCTGTCGATCTCACGATCCACTCCTCCCTCACTCGTGAACAAGACTCCGAGGTACTTGAACTCCTCCACTTGAGGCAGGGTCTCCTCCTCAACCCGGAGATGGCACTCCACCCTTTTCCAGGCGAGAACCATGGACTCGGACTTGGAGGTGGTGATTCTCATCCCATGTATCAACACTAAAATTGTATTTTCTTTACGTAAAATACACAATGAACATTATACTTTTGTGATGTTCATTTTATGTTTATATTTTCTGTCTGACAAACCTGAATGAAGGAAGAAGTGCGAGGAAATAAAACAGAACGGAAAAGATTCCGAAAGAAGGAACATCAATCCTCAACATAACTTCTGGAGCTTCTGTTTTGTTCATGCTGTTAACTGTCTACAGTAGCTGCACACGCTGGAAACGAGTAGTGAGGGCAGAATAATGAATGTATTGACAGTGCAGTGTGAAAGCCGATGTGTGTACTTTGCTATTAAGTAAATAAATATAACCTGCGGAGGCACTTTCTGACGAAACATCCACATTTCAATGTCCGGCCCCTGAGCCCTTGGGCTCTTGAAACTGAGGCCCTCATCAATGTGTAGTTGAATAGCCCTGGCATGAACCCTTTGACATTACCAATACTTTTAATGTGTTCATAAACGAGACAGCCATCACCGACTCTGTCAAGGCCTGTCCTCAATGTCTGCTTGTCTTCAGGGTCAAGCATCTCATTAAAGAGCCATTAAGGGCCCCTGTTGTTGTTCTCTTTACGTGTCAAGACTGACAGGCGAACAGGTTGAGGAAGAGACGGACTGCAAAACAAAACTTGGACGTGTCTAAAGAATACGGAATGAGACCCGGGTCAACACAGAGCGGGAAACTTTAGAGTGTGTCAATTAGCTTATGGCACACTTTCAATTGTAGCTAATATTGGAGGAGAGAGGTTGGGTTAACCCTGAACAAAATAAGTTAGTATAGGGAAGTTGCTGTGATTATATCTGGGAGTCAGGGGTCATTGTTTGATGATTGGTTGGTTTAGGTGCTATTTCTCTTGTGCATATTTTAAAGGCTTGGACAAAGTATCTTTTGGCATGAGTTTGATTCCCCCCGGAATTCTAATTCTCAATGAAAATACACAAAAGTTAAACACAAACATAGCATGCGTTGATGAAAAATGTGTTCTCATAATGAGAAAAATATGTCATGTCCCTCACTTGTTTGGGAGTTTTGGGAGAAAAAGAGCTGGCATTGATTCAAAGTCCCGTGCTTTCATGATGTGATGGACAGACATCCTTCCTCATAGATATGATACTCTTCTGAGCCCCCATACATAAGACTCTTAAATGGCCCTCCATCCCACCGTCATTGACCCATACTCACAAACTTAGTATGTTTACATGCACCAATAAATACATTATTGCATGAAATTGGTTAAAACCAGCTTTTTAAAACACATGTAAAAACTTAAATAGGTTTTTGACATTTTAAAGATGGGATTACCATATCTAGAACATATCTAAATAAACGCCCTAAATAATTTAGATTTGTTTAAAAAAACAAACAAAAAAACTAATTTTTTCATGTAAAAGTGCCCACAAATTCAATATAAAAACATGCACATTTAAAAAAAGAAAAAAAAAGGAATGCTTCATTATTTATATGTAATTTTGTGACATTCAAATTGAAACTAGTGATTTAAATACTTCACTTAAAGTAAATCTACAACAAATTATAACTATTGCAGCAAAAGAACATAGACAACATGCAAAACAATCACTTACCTATAGTAGTAGTGTTTCAACATAAAGCAGGGTTTTCCCTTAATGTCACTGAATGTGGCGCACCGCCACAGCGGGTCCATTGCCGCCACACCTTGAAAATATATTTTTTTGACATCAAGTCAAAGTAATACAATGTATTGTAGCCCCCAGAAGTAACACAAAGTCTGACGCTATTTTTAACTTTTATTACCAATCTTATGATAACCAACGGCACAATTGCAACAGTTTTTACCTCCAGTGCAAACACTTTCGTGAGTCCGCACTTCCCCAGACACACAACAACACTTTCTCATTCTCCTCCAATATGTTTTTAGGCACGTACCATACCAACTTTATTTATAAAGCCTTTTAAAAACGACAGTTGAAAAACAAAGGGCTGTACACCACAAACAAGTAAACATACAAAAAGCAGAGCAGTACAGGCAAAGGACAGACTAAAATATATAATTTAAAACAGAGGTAAAATACACACACATATATATATGTATATATATATATATATGTATATATATATGTATATACTGTATGTATATGTGTATATATATATATATATATATATATATATATATATATATATATATATATATATATACTGTATGTATATGTATGTATATGTGTATATATATACATATATATATATATATATATGTAACCCAAAACGTTGAAAGAGCCATATTGGACCAAAGATACAAAAAAGAATCCGTCTGGAGCCGCAAAAAATGAAAAGCCGTATATAAGTGTTATAATGAAGGCAACACATGATGTGTCTATATTAGCTATAATAGCCTACTATCAAAATGACTATGTGTCGCAGGCTGAAGCAAATCTTCGTTGACAGAAATGTTGAAATGTAATATTTATTCTACACATTTTTAAAACATTAGGAATCATTAGTAAATCACAGGCTACTCAGAAGGTGAGATAACTCCTGGAAATTACTGGCTTTTAATGGCCAAAGGTATAGATGTGTGTCCAAGTTAAAGGAAACAACAGGCTGTCTTCTTTTAATAGATTTATTATAATCTTTTGCAAGCTAGGTAATGTTTGCTGTGGTCTGGAACAACAAGGCACAATGCAGCCAATTTTACATACAGATAATGTGTCATGAGACATGCAAAACTAAATTAAATACAAAGAGGATAAAAGTAAAGGAGATTAAATGCGCTCAAATATACCTACAAATGAGGCATAACAATGCATTATGTACATACAGCTAACCTAAATAGCATGTTAGCATTGTTAGCTTGCAGTCATGCACTGACCAAATATGCCTGATTAGCACTCCAACAAGTCAATAACATCAACATTCACGCACAGCATAAAATGTTTGGTGGACAAAATGAGACAAAGAAGGAGTGGAAGATTTTACATGTAAACAAACTGTTGCGTCACAGTCCACACTATGGTGAGTTCACGAACCAAAATTAGTAGGACAAAACAATGTTCACCAAATACTCTCATCAGTGAAGCATACACACAAACATATTAAACAGTGGTAGTTCTAACAATTGGGAAGGTTTGTTTCATGTTTGTCCTCAAACAAAAAACTTACTAAAACAAAAAAAACAAATTTTCCCCCATCTTTTTCCATTTTCAATCCTTTTTTAAAAATGCTCCAGGGAGCCACTAGGGCGGCACAAAAACGCATGCGGCTCGAGAGCCGCGGGTTGCTGACCCCCGAACTAGGGCATCAGCGCGAAACAAGTGTGACGTCAGGCTTGCTGCAGCTCGTGTCTTTCGTCAGGGACATCTAAACACGAGAACAGTCTGAAAAATATGCCAGATCTGCTGCTCCTTGTTTTTAATAAAAAAGTCATCAAAAGGCTCTAGAGTCAAGACACTTAAACAATTTTCAAATTATATTGTACTTTGGAAATATTGTAAAATGATCTAAAATATATTTCAATACTAATAATACATTAGTTTTTAATCACACACACGTCACACATTCTGCCTTTTCAACTTTGCGTCTATAACAGTCCGGATGGTTCTTTTCCTCTTTGGTCTGGACGGCGTTTCTGGGTGTTGTTGATAAACGGTTTTCGCCTTGCATAGGAGAGTTTTAACTTGCTCTTACAGATGTAGCGACCAACTGTAGTTACTGACAGTGGCTTTCTGAAGTGTTCCTGAGCCCATGTGGTGATATCCTTTGCACACTGATGTCGCTTGTTGATGCAGTACAGCCTGAGGGATCGAAGGTCACGGGCTTAGCTGCTTACGTGCAGTGATTTCTCCAGATTCTCTGAACCCTTTGATGATACAACGGACCGTAGATGGTGAAATCCCTAAATTCCTTGCAATAGCTGGTTGAGAAAGGTTTTTCTTAAACTGTTCAACAATTTGCTCACGCATTTGTTGACAAAGTGGTGACCCTCGCCCCATCCTTGTTTGTGAATGACTGAGCATTTCATGGAATCTACTTTTATACCCAATCACCTGTTCCCAATTTGCCTGTTCACCTGTGGGATGTTCCAAATAAGTGTTTGATGAGCATTCCTCAACTTTATCAGTATTTATTGCCACCTTTCCCAACTTCTTTGTCACGTGTTGCTGGCATCAAATTCTAAAGTTAATGATTATTTGCAAAAAAAAAAAAGTTTATCAGTTTGAACATCAAATATGTTGTCTTTGTAGCATATTCAACTGAATATGGGTTGGAAATGATTTGCAAATCATTGTATTCCGTTTATATTTACATCTAACACAATTTCCCAACTCATTTGGAAACAGGGTTTGTAGTTTTTCTGTTGGTTGTAGGTGTGCACACTGTTAATAAAGGCACACCAGACCTACTACAGCACCATGGTGGCTCTTCGTCATTATACACAATTAAGTAATATCTGGATACATTCAACCACTCGACATTTAGCCCCGGAATGAGACGCCGATAGCTACTTCTTTTTTTCAATTTAGTTGCTGCTGTGAATGTTATGGGGCTGGATTTTGGCGCCCATCCCCAGTAAACAGTTTACTTTGTGGCTCATTCCTTTCCTGTATGATTGATGTTGACTTGTCATCTCTCACTCACACAAAAGTTAAATGTCTGATTTAGTTTTACCCATTTCCCGATTTTTAAGACCTTAACTTAAACATGGTGTGATTTCGCTCCATTGTTGTTCCGTCTCAGGAAAGATATTTCGTTTTTTTAATGGTGGCCGTAAACTCTGCTTTATATGTACTGTATTTCAGTCTCAGCTGTGGGAGCATGCAAGCATGAATGTTGATTCAACTATTCTTCAAGTCGGCATTGTCAGACCGATGTTTGGGAATAAAACCCGAAAGTTACAGTGGGTGTTTTTTTTAAAGAGGACCTTTACTTTTTTGGGGGAATTTTGCCTATCATTCACATTCATTATGAAAGACAAGAAGACGGATGTTTTTGTCTTTTTAATGCACTCTAAATATTAGATAAATGCGATCAAATATCTGCTTACAGAGGCGCCACTTTATTCTGCCTATAAAGCTCCTAAAAACATCTAACCAGGTTTTATATACATGATGTGAGTATATATGTAATGTAGTAACGGGCACATTTATAATAGCATTTAATATTTGTGTATTTTGCTCATTTTAAGCATACGCGTTGCATTCATTTTAAAAACGCATCACAACTCCATCACTGATTATTACTCACTGCAGACTTTATGAGAGCCAAACATAAAACAAACATCCCTTACTGTACAACGTCTGCTGTCATTAGGACGCTAACTGGTAGGATGTTCATACTGTATATTCTCGTTTAGATGAAGAATGACTCATAATCCTTGCGCAGAAAAGGTGGGTGGAACCAAGCGTCTTTTCGTGTCGCCATTTCCGGTTCTAAATTGGCTGTCAAAATGTACCAACTTATCGGAACACGTCCTCGTCCTTCTACTATCCAGGTAAGAGGCGTGATTCAAAAAAGTTAGAGTTAAAGTATCAATGATAGTCACACCATACTTGCCAACCCTCCCAAATTTTCCGGGAGACTCCCGAAATTCAGCGCCTCTCCCGAAAACCTCCCGGGACCAATATTCTCCCGAAAATCTCCCGATTTTCAGCCGTAAAAAAGGCTGTCCTCACTCAGGTCCGCATGGAGCTGGAGGGGGCATGGCCTCCAGCTCCATGCGGACCTGAGTGAGGACAGCCTTTTTTCACGACGGGAGGACAACAGGGTGACAATAACTAAATCATCCAGACGAGAGATAAATTGTATTATTATGTTTATCTTACCTAAAAATAAATATATTTATTAATTATAAAAAAAAAACTAAACGCATTTTTACTATATTTTGCTAAAAACATCAAAATTAATTGTATTTCTATTTGTATTTTTTCTGACTCCTTATAACATCCAGCCATTAAATTATACATTAAAATAAACATATTTGAAATAATTAATTTTAAATGATCATAATAATTCATTTAAAATGACCATATTTAATTATTAAAATAATTGCTTGTTTATCAACAACTTTATCATTTTATTCATTACATTTTGAAGCTCTCAGAAGCCATGTTATGTTATATTCCTTAAGATTTATTTATGCAAGTTTGAAGTATCAATTATCTAAACACAGTTTTGTTTGCATATTTTCAGGATGTAGATATATACATATATATATATATATATATATATATATATATATATATATATATATATATATATATATATATATATGTATATATACCGCATGTATGAAATACTTGGTGAATTCTAGCTGTCAATATACTCATCCCCTCTTAACCACGCCTCCGCCCCCAAACACACCCCCGTCCCACCCCTGACCACGCCCCCCCACCTCCCGAAATCGGAGGTCTCAAGGTTGGCAAGTATGAGCCACACACACACTAGGTGTGGCGAAATGATTCTCTGCATTTGACCCATCACCCTTGATCACCCCCTGGGAGGTGAGGGGAGCAGCAGCGGTGGCCACGCCCGGGAATCATTTTTGGTGATTTAACCCCCAATTCCAACCCTTGATGCTGAGTGCCAAGCAGGGAGGTAATGGGTCCCATTTTTATAGTCTTTGGTATGACTCGGCCGGGATTTGAACTCGCAACCGACATTTGTGATTTACAGTAAAGTTTGACAAGCAAGGAAACGAGGAAGCCGCTCATCAGTCGATCATGTCAACATTGGGATTCCAGCCCGTGATCACTATAAATAGTTTGTCTGCGTTAGCACTTGTAATAACAATATCACTAATACTTGGTTCATATTCAAGTCACGAAATGTAAATGGAGTATTTTTGGCGCTTTTTGGATGTTTTTTTATTGGGTTTCATTGGCGGAATAGAGGACTTCTCATTGGCTCCGCTGTAAGCAGACTTTTTTTAAAGGTTTTTACTAGGGATTTCCGATAATGGCTTTTTGCCGATATCCGATATTCTGATATTGTCCAACTCTTTAATTACCGATACCGATATCAACCGATACCGATATCAACCGATATATATACAGTCGTGGAATCAACACAATATTATGCCTAATTTGGACAACCAGGTATGGTGAAGTTAAGGTACTTTTAAAAAAAATAAAAAAAATAAGATAAATGAATTAAAAACATGTTCTTGAATAAAAAAGAAAGTAAAACAATATAAAAACAGTTACATAGAAACTAGTAATTAATGAAAATTAGTCAAATTAACTGTTAAAGGTTAGTACTATTAGTGGACCAGCAGCACGCACAATCATGTGTGCTTACGGACTGTATCCCTTGCAGACTGTATTGATATATATCAGTGACGTGCGGTGAAGTTGATGGCTGGTGAGGCACTGACTTCATCACAGTCAGATTTACAAACATATGAACCCTACAGAGTATCTTATTCACCATTTGGTTGGCAGCAGTTAACGGGTTATGTTTAAAAGCTCATACCAGCATTCTTCCCTGCTTGGCACTCAGCATCAAGGGTTGGAATTGGGGGTTAAATCACCAAAAATTATTCCCGGGCGCTGCGCCGCTGCTGCCCACTGCTCCCCTCACCTCCCAGGGGGTGATCAAGGGGATGGGTCAAATGCAGAGGACACATTTCATTACACCTAGTGTGTGTGTGACAATCATTGGTACTTTAACTTAACTTTAACTTTACACATACAAACTGTAGCACACAAAAAAGCACATTTAATTAAAAAAAACGTTATTATGGTCTTACCTTTACTTATAAGTTAAGTCCATGCGCCGCTGTTGTGCTGGATTAATGCACCCCTGACGGGAGTTTTATATCAACTAAAGCCCTCACTTAAACTTTCCACGTGCAAGATTGAATCTATTTAAAAAAGTGTAACCGAGGGTTTATAAATGTCGCCTATACTGTATGAAACTACAAAATAACAAACACGGAGGCTCCAGTTTACACGAGGACCACTTTATTTACCTTCTTTCAAAAACTGCCGCTCCACTCCAACCTGTCATCACTTCCGCTCTTAGCGCCTTCAAAATAAGAGCTCAAGGCATATACTGTATAACAGCGCATAACAGGAACTTAACATCACAAAGAGGAAAACCCATGAAAATAGGTTACAAAAGTTATTTAATAAGAAGCCAAAAAGTGCAAAAACAATAATGTTCGTGTTGGAGGAGTTGTGAATTAGATACACCTGCAGTCTGCAGGTGTACCTAATGTTGTGGCCCTGCAGTCATTCACAACTCCTCCAACACCAACATGATTGTTTTTTGCACTTTTTGGCTTCTTATGAAATAACTTTTTTAAATAGATTCAATCTTGCACGTGGAAAGTTTAAGTGTGGGCTTTAGTTGATATAACACTCCCGTCAGGGTTTGCCGTGCATTCTACGGCGGGGGTGCAGGAGGCGGGATTACTGGAGCCTCAGCCAGTGCGTCTTTTGC
The DNA here is from genome assembly GCF_033978685.3 of Nerophis lumbriciformis. Taxonomy (NCBI): domain Eukaryota; kingdom Metazoa; phylum Chordata; class Actinopteri; order Syngnathiformes; family Syngnathidae; genus Nerophis; species Nerophis lumbriciformis. Next base: position 27,806,927 of record NC_084564.2, read on the forward strand.
AGCCGTTTTATGATCGCTCAGCACAAGAAATACGTTACACACATACAGTTGTTGACAAAATACACTGTACATTATATACCTCAGCTAACTAAACTATGGAAATGTATAATATAATTCATATAGCAATACGGTCTCACTGCACAGCAGGCCAGCAGTTAGCCGAGTCCGGAATCCATGTTGAGGCACTGAGTGACGTGCCTCAACTGGCTGCTGTTCACCGCACCGTCTCTTCTCAGTATTTGAACGGCAAATGTGAAAATTCAGCGATTTTGAATAAAAATAATCTAAAACTGGTGAAGTTAATTGGAAAATAACTTTATAGTAAAATCACTGGATACATATAACAATTTATTTATTTTTTTTTCTTTTTACATTTTTTTTCTTCCTCTTGTGACTGCACGTCACTGATATATACTGACAAATAATGTAGGAACCAGAATATCAATAACAGAAAGAAACAACCCTTTTGTGTGAATGAGTGTGAAGGAGGGAGGTTGGTGCACTAATTGTAAGTGTATCTTGTGTTTTTCATGTTGATTTAATAAAAATTAAAAAAACGACAGGCCGATATTATCGGACATCTCTAGTTTTTACATGAGTTAAAATGCATTAAAAAAAGAAAGAAACATCCGTCGTCAGGTCTTTCATGACGAATGTGAACGACAGGCAAAATTCCAAAAAAGTGCAGTTTCCCTTTAACGAGCGCATATAAAAGGTAAAGTTCCAATAATTGTCACAAACACACTAGGTGTGGTGAAATTTGTCCTCTGCGATTGACCTATCCCCATGTTCACCCCCTGTGAGGTGAGGGGAGCAGTGAGAAGCAGCGTGCGCCGCGCTCGGTAATCGTTTGGTGATTTAACCCCCAATTCCAACACTTGAGTGCCAAGCATGGAGGCAATGGGTCCCATTTTTTTGTAGTCTTTGGTATGATTCGGCCTCCCAGTGTCATGTCTGTGTGACCATGTTTTGTATTAGTCATGTTTTGTTTTGTTTAGTTATTGGACTCTTTAGTTTCTTGCTTTTCACTCCCTTGTCTTGTTTCCATGGTTACCCATTAGTTTCACCTGTTCCACGTTTGGACTCATTGTGCACTCTTGTTTGTCACCATAGCAATCCATTAGTTTTCACCTGTCACGTCACGCACCTGTTTCACGTTTTGAGTCACGCACCTGTTTTCGTTAATCATGTCTGTAGTATTTAAGTTCATTGTTTTCAGTTTGTCTGCCTGGCGACATCCCACATTTATGCTCTGTACATTCCTGACACTTGTTTTCATGTCCATCCTTCATGCTGCTACTTTAGTCCAAGCCAAGTAAGTTTTTGTTTATTAATGCCACAGTTAGTGTTTTTTGTTGTTCATAGTTTCTGCCTTTGTGCAAGTATTTGTTTTCATAGCCAAGTTGTTTCTCCGCCACTGTGCGCGCTTTTCGTTTGTACTTTTTTTTGATAGTAATAAACAATCATGTACTCACATTCCCGTCTCGCCCGAGCCAACTTTCCGTTGCCTTCCGGAAAAGCAAACACCCAGGACCAAGTAATGACACCCAGTCTCAGGGCGGACACTCTAACCACAAGGCCACTTCATATGTACCGTATTCCAGTCTCAACTGTGGGAGCATGCGAGCATGAATGTTAATTCAATTATTCTTTAAGTCGGCATGCTCAGACCGAGCCCGGGAATTTAATCGGCGGGATTTCCTTAAAGAACATGTATCCTTGGAGGGAGCACTTGCACAGAATCCATGGTGAATTATGCATCCACCTGTGTGTACCCTCAGGGAAGAATTGTGTAGTCCATGTCATGCATTATAAATGAATAGGAAAAAAAAGTGCACCATACCCAAACACCTGCTGTCCTGAGCAGGTAAGGTTTAAACCCAGCAGGATTTAAAGACGTAATAGCAACCACCAGGGGGGATATCTGCAAGGACAAGCAAGCAATCTGGCTTGTTTGGGTCCAAATGAACCTGTCTGGAGTCTTTGCCCTCTGGCACACCTGGAGCCTACCTCATTTGTGCGTTGGATGTCCGTGGAACATTCCTCAACCGATGTGGAGGCCTTGAAAAGCCTCCCTATTAACTTACAATGTGGATTCATTATCAAAGCAGACGTTTCCAGTCCGCGGCTAAATGTCGGGGGTCGATGTCACCGTCTCAAGTTGCACCCCCCCGGTGTCACAGCGAGCACACGAGGCCTCACTACTGACCGCGAGGGAGTGCGCTAGAAACAACAGGGGAGAGAGGAGAGTTTGCAGCTGCTCTTTGTGTGTCTTGTGCAGAACTGATTTAAGGCCACAGGAAGAAGGCTACTCAACACTCCGGGCACGTCCTTGAGAGCAGCAAGCAGAGGAAGCGCTATTGCCATTCAGCAGCATCGACCGCAGACACCTAAATGAGTCTGCTCTGTCCTGCAATGGCCAACGTGGCGGGTTGCCACGCGGCGCAACCCGCCTGAGAGTGCCCTCCTCCCCCTTCTGGTTTCAGCTTCGGCACGGACGTACGAGAACAGGCATAGGCAATTATTTTGCCTCGGGGGGCAAATTTAGAGAAAAAAAGTGTCTGGGGGCCGGTATATCTGATTTTTAGGAACACTAATGCAAAAACTCACAATAATGTCTGATTGAATGCTAAAAATGACAGACCGCCTTAAAAAACGGAATGGCATTGTAATTTTTTTTTACAGAATGAGACACCCAGAATGTACATGAAAATAAAGAATGTTGGATTTACAATATTAACTATGAATGATAAAACACTGAATGTTGACAACATATGAAAATCACACCCCCTCTCCATCCACATATTTTACAATCAAGCGAAACGCAACAAAAATGCAACAAACACAGCGAAATATGAACGCAAAGGGTAAAAAATAAAACCACCTACAATCTGATACATGTGATACATCACTAAGCTTTAGACTTAGACTTCGACTTCCTTTTTATTGTCATTCAAGTTTGAACTTTACAGCACAGATAAGAACGAAATTTCGTTACATAAGCTCATCGCAGGATAAAAAAGCAATAAGGTGCATATATAAATAAATAAATATATATAAATAATATATATAATATATATAATAAATAAATATATATAAATAAATAGATTACTGTACAGATAAATATATTGCACTTTTTCACATGCGTCAACGTTTATGGATGTATGTTATATTGTCTTTTTTATTCCAGCGAGTTAATCCATTTTGGGGGGAGTTGAGGGGATAATTTAATTATGATGCGTTCAAGAGTCTTACGGCCTGAGGGAAGAAGCTGTTACAGAACCCCGAGGTTCTGCTTTGGAGGCTGCGGAACCTCTTTCTAGAGTCCAGCAGTGAAAACAGTCCTTGGTGGGGGTGGGAGGAGTCTTTGCAGATTTTCTGAGCCCTGGTCAGGCAGCGGCTTTTTTTGCAACCTCCTGGATAGGAGGAAGAGGAGTCCTGATGATCTTTTCCGCCGTCCTCACCACTCTCTGTGCTGAGAATGAGGGGAGGGAGCTATGCTCTTTTCATCCGACGCAAAAAGTGCGTGCGCTGCTGAGCTCTTTTTACAAGAGCTCCGGTGTGTAGGGACCAGGTCATATTGTCAGTTATCTGCACCCCCAGGAACTTGGTGCTGCTTACTATCTCCACCGCTGTGCCGTCAATGAAGAGTGGAGCGTGGCTGGACTGGTGCTTCCTGAAGTCAACAATTATCTCCTTGGTCTTGTTGACATTCAGGACCAGGTTGTTGGTTCTGCACCAGTCAACCAGATGTTTCACCTCCTCCCTGTAGTCCATGTCGTTGTTGTCACGGATGAGGCCCACTACTGTCGTGTCGTCCGCATACTTCACAATGTGGTTGGTAGTGGACCTGGCGCAGCAGTCATGAGTCATCAACGTGAACAGCAGCGGACTCAGGACGCAGCCCTGGGGGGAGCCGGTGCTCAGGGAGATGGCACTGGAGGTGTTGTTGCCCACTCTCACAGATTGGGGTCTGTCTGTGATGAAGTCAAGCAGCCAGTTGCATAGTGGGGTACTGAATCCAAGGCGGGGCGGTTTGCTCACCAAGTGCTGCGGGATGATGGTGTTGAATGCTGAGCTGAAGTCCAGGAACAACATCCGCACGTGTGTGTCCTTTCCTTCCAGATGTTCTAAGCTCAGGTGGAGTGCAGAGGAGATGGCGTCCTCTGTGGAGCGGTTAGGGCGATAAGCAAACTGGTATGGGTCAAATGTGGGGGGAAGTCTGGAGACAATATATTCCTTTACCAGCCTCTCGAAGCACTTCATTATGATGATCATTATAGAACTTTCTTGTAAAATCTCCTTCCGCGTCTGTTCTTGACACCCACATTTCAGGCTGGCTGCTCTGGAAACACTCTGTGGAAACGCCCCCCACCAACACTGCTTGGTGCCTCGTCTGAGCTAATGTGACATAGATTACCATAGTAACTAATTAGATCACCATAGTAACTAATTAGATTACCATAGTAACTAGTATATCATGCAAAAGCGCAGATTCCAACCATTGACATACTTTGTATAGTTCAAGACTTACGGTCGTTTGACAACATCACTGCACATCATAATGGCAGCTACACTTTCCATCTTAAAGATCTAAAAAAGGTACTTGGGGATGTCCGGCGGGCCAGATTGAAAAGCTTAACGGGCCGCGTGTGGCCCCCGGGCCTTAATTTGCCCAGATCTGTACTAGAACCACAGCAGATATTAATGGCAAAAAACTGATCAGTAGTTAATTGGACATGCTAAACTCTCTCTCCAAAAACAACACCTTGTCTTTTCAGTCCTGACTTTGATGCTTACTGAGCTTAAAGCAAGGGTGTCCAAAGTGCAGTCAGGGGGGACAATTTCGTTCCACAGCTCATTTTTATAATTGGCCCTCAACAGATTGTAAAAAAAGAATGAATCATCAATGAAATACATTTTCTTTAAATCAGATTAATCTCATTCTTCAATTGTGTAAGTATTACTATCGTATTTTCCAGGTTATTTAAGCCACACCCACCAAATATTAGAGGAAAACAAATATTTGTAACTATTTTGGCCGTACCGGACTATGAATCGTTATTGTTTGTTTTCATACCTTAATTCAGTGTTTTTCAAAATGTTTTGAGCCAAGGCACATTTTTTGCGTTGAAAAAATCCGTAGGCACACCACCAGCAGAAATCATTAAAAAACAAAACTCAGTTGACAGTAAAAAGTCGTCGTCACAATTGTTGGATATGACTTTAAACCATAACCAAGCATGCATCACTATAGCTCTTGTCTCCAAAGTAGGTGTACTGTCACGACCTGTCACATCACGCCGTGACTTATTTTGAGTTGTTTGCTGTTTTCCTGTTTGTAGTGTTTTAGTTCTGGTCTTGCGCTCCTATTTTGGTGGCTTTTTCTCTTTTTTTTGGTATTTTCCAGTAGCAGTTTCATGTCTTCCTTTGAGCAATATTTCCCGTATCTACTTTGTTTTAGCCATCAAGAATATTTCAGTTGTTTTTATTCTTCTTTGTGTGGACATTGTTGATTGTCATGTCATGTTCGGATGTACTTTGTGGACGCCATCTTTGTAAGTCTTTGCTGTCGTCCAGCATTCTGTTTTAGTTTACTTTGTAGTTTTAGTTTAGTTCTGCATAAGCTTCAATGCCTTTTCTTAGGGGCACTCACCTTTTGTTTATTTTTGGTTTAGGCATTAGACACCTTTTTACCTGCACGCTGCCTCCCGCTGTTTCCGACATCCACAAAGCAATTACCGTATTTTTCGGAGTATAAGTCGCTCCGGAGTATAAGTCGCACCGGCCAAAAATGCATAATAAAGAAGGAAAAAAACATAAGTCGCACTGGAGTATAAGTCGCATTTTTTGGGGAAATTTATTTGATAAAACCCAACATCAAGAATAGACATTTGAAAGGCTATTTAAAATAAAGAATAGTGAACAACAGGCTGAATAAGTGTACGTTATATGACTCATAAATAACCAACTGAGAACGTGCCTGGTATGTTAACGTAACATATTATGGCAAGAGTCATTCAAATAATTATAACATATAGAACATGCTATACGTTTACCAAACAATCTGTCACTCCTAATTGCTAAATCCCATGAAATCTTATATGTCTAGTCTCTTACGTGAATGAGCTAAATAATATTATTTGATATTTTACGGTAATTTGTTAATAATTTCACACATAAGTCGCTCCTGAGTATAAGTCGCACCCCCGGCCAAACTATGAAAAAAACTGCGACTTATAGTCGGAAAAATACGGTAGCTACCGGCTAACATCTACTGATATGAAAGAGTATTACACGGTTACTCTGCAGAGCTCGAGACAGCACAGACACTCAACAACACATAATTTGCAGACTATAATTACTGGTTTTCAAAAAATATTTTTTAACCCAATGAAGTGAAATTAGATAGTCTCCCACGGCACACCAGACTGTATCTCACGGCACACTAGTGTGCCGCGGCACAGTGGTTGAAAAACACTGCCTTAATTGTTTCTAAACAGTGCCTGTAACGCAACAGATAAACGGCTGATCAGACGAAACCGAAGTCATCGTCATGGACCCACTAGCTGCAACTAGCTGCAGCTAGCTCTCTAATCAGCTAAACAGACTCACTTAGTCCATGGTGAGGTCTTGGTGGATTAACAAAACGAACAATACAAAAGTAATGCCATTATAAGTGAATATTGACACAGACACTTGTAAACGGGTTAGCATATTCACTTATGCTAATAACGCTAGCTGGGTTACATTATGATACCGCGTACAAATATGCATGAAAACACTCCTACAGACACCACACACGGGACGGTTTAGTAAGTATGACTTATTTTAGTTATATTGTAAAACTCATCTAATGAATGGAAATCTTTTGGAGCAGAAACACTATTATGGAAGATTTTTCTTCCGGTTGAAGGCACAAAACAGGAAGTGCATTGTCAACCGGTAGCACCTGCAGTAAGCAAACTCGTCCAAAAGATGGCGCATTAGCACAAACAGTAACTCACCTTTTCAGTGTCTCTTTCGGTGTAGTATGAAAACTATTTGTTCAATACAAAACTAAATGGCTGTCAGAGAAGAAAAATCCATAAATTAAGCCGCACCATTTTATAAGCCGCAGTGTCCAAAGCGTTGGAAAAAAGTAAGGGCTTATAGTTTGGAAAATCTAGTAGTTGTATTACTTGCCTGGATTATTTTAATTAACTTAAACATTAAAATTAATTTGAAAACTCCAATATTTACACTTAAATGGAAATGTATTCTCAGAATAGATTAGAAGAGAATAAATTGCATGATTAATCTGTACATATCCATGAATAATGTAATATTCTCTGTGATAATCATATGAGATAACTCGTTATTATTTGACACCCCTAGTTATTACATATTACACTAATTTCCTTTGTCACCTATAGCCCAAAGTGAATGTGGGGGTTTTGTTCAACTGACTTAGCATATTCTGACATACATAGGGCTGCTTTTCTTATATTTAATGTACTAAAGGTACCAAAGTGGCCCCCTTGCATTCTTCAATTTTACCCTTAGTGGATAAGGTTTGGACACCCCTGGCATAACACATGCAAGGTTGCGAAAACATTCATAAACTGACCTGATCAATGTGTTACCACCCTTGGTAAATATACTGTATGGATGTCCAGTTAACAATCTGGATGGATTGGTCTGCAATATTCCCCGGTTAGGGTTAGAAATCTAACATATTTATGTTATGGGTTGTGCTGAAAATGCTTTCAAATACATGCTAGCATATATGTAATACACATATGAAAGGTTTTATAATCATTAGAAAAAAAACAGTCAAGTAAGTCCCACTTATATGCCCGCAAAAACATTTTGCTTGATGGCGGCCACACATTTTACATCCATTTGCTTATCAGTCAAACACATTTGTGATGTTAGGGCACAACACCCAACAATTACAGTTAGTTTTTTCTAAAGAGAAACTGCACTTTTTTTAAATGTTATTTCGCCTATCGTTCACATTCATTATGCAAGACAAGACGACGGATGTTTTTTTTAATTAATTTTTTTAATGCATTTTAAGTATTAAATAAATGCGATCAAAAGTCTGCTTATACAAACCCCGTTTCCATATGAGTTGGGAAATTGTGTTAGATGTAAATATAAACGGAACACAATGATTTGCAAATCATTTTCAACCCATATTCAGTTGAATATGCTACAAAGACAACATATTTGATGTTCAAACTGATAAACATTTTCTTTTTTTGCAAATAATCATTAATTTTAGAATTTGATGCCAGCAACACGTGACAAAGACGTTGGGAAAGGTGGAAATAAATACTGATAAAGTTGAGGAATGCTCATCAAACACTTATTTGGAACATCCCACAGGTGAACAGGCAAATTGGGAACAGGTGGGTGCCATGATTGGGTATAAAAGTAGATTCCATGAAATGCTCAGTCATTCACAAACAAGGATGGGGCGAGGGTCACCACTTTGTCAACAAATGCGTGAGCAAATTTTTGAACAGTTTAAGAAAAACCTTTCTTAACCAGCTATTGCAAGGAATTTGGGGATTTCACCATCTACGGTCCGTAATATGATCAAAGGGTTCAGAGAATCTGGAGAGATCACTGCACGTAAGCAGCTAAGCCTGTGACCTTCGATCCCTCAGGCTGTACTGCATCAACAAGCGACATCAGTGTGTAAAGGATATCACCACAAGGGCTCAGGAACACTTCAGAAACCCACTGTCAGTAACTACAGTTGGTCGCTACATCTGTAAGTGCAAGTTAAAACTCTCCTATGCAAGGCGAAAATCGTTTATCAACAACACCCAGAAACGCCGTCGGCTTTGCTGGGCCTGAGCTCATCTATCATGGACTGATACAAAATGGAAAAGTGTTCTGTGGTCTGACGAGTCCACATTTCAAATTGTTTTTGGAAACTGTGGACGTCGTGTCCTCCGTACCAAAGAGGAAAATAACCATCTGGATTGTTATAGGCGCAAAGTTGAAAAGCCAGCATCTGTGATGGTATGAAGGTGTATTAGTGCCCAAGACATGGGTAACTTACACATCTGTGAAGAAGCCATTAATGCTGAAAGGTACATACAGGTTTTGGAGCAACATTTGTTGCCATCCAAGCAACGTTACCATGGACGCCCCTGCTTATTTCAGCAAGACAATGCCAAGCCACGTGTTACATCAACGTGGCTTCATAGTAAAAGAGTGCGGGTACTAGACTGGCCTGCCTGTAGTCCAGACCTGTCTCCCAAATGTGTGGCGCATTATGAAGCCTAAAATACCACAACGGAGACCCCCGGACTGTTGAACAACTTAAGCTGTACATCAAGCAAGAATGGGAAATAATTCCACCTGAGAAGCTTAAAAAATGTGTTTCCTCAGTTCCCAAACGTTTACTGAGTGTTGTTAAAAGGAAAGGCCATGTAACACACTGGTGAACATGCCCTTTCCCAACTACTTTGGCACGTGTTGCAGCCATGAAATTCTAAGTTAATTATTACTTGCAAAAAAAAGAAAAAGTTTATGAGTTTGAACATCAAATATCTTGTTTTTGTAGTGCATTCAATTGAATATGGGTTGAAAAGGATTTGCAAATCATTGTATTCCGTTTATATTTACATCTAACACAATTTCCCAACTCATATGGAAACAGGGTTTGTAATAAAGACACTTTATTTTGCCTTTAAAGCTCTTTAAAAAATTCGAACACCTTCATTGAGGTTTTATATACATGATGTAAGTATTAATGTAATATAGTAACGGGCACCTTTATAATAGCATTTATGCATTTTGCTCATTTTAAGCATATGCGGTGCATTAATTTGAAAAACACATCACAACGTTCGCTTTTATTCAACTCTATCACTGATTATTACTCACTGCAGACTTTATGAGAGCCAACAAACATGATAAAAGTGTTTTAACAACAGTGGAGTCTTGTTTTAAGACCCACTTTTAATATTTGGATTTTAACACTATGTGAGTTGTGTGGTCCTCTGTGGTCCTCTGTGTTTTTAAAATGTTGATTTCTTATTATTGTTTTAATTGGTTTTACCCTTTAAAATCGTTTTTAACCATATTTATTTTTATATTGTTTTTATATTTATTTATTTTTTGTTTTTTTTCAGTCATTGGTGGGGCTAAGGTTAATATTTTAACATTGTTTTTAATATTGTTGTGCAGCACTTTGGAAACATTTCTGTTGTTTAATGTGCTATACAAATACAGTGGATTGGATTGGATTGGATTAAAACATCACTCACTGTACAAAGTCTGCTGTCATTAGATGCTGTCATTAGGATGCCGACTGCTAGGATGTTCATATATTCCTGTTCGTTCTTGCCGTTTTCGGTTCTAAATTGGCTGTCAAAGTGCACCAACTTATTGGAATACGTCCTCGTTCTTTCACTATCCAGGTATGAGGCCTGATTTATGATTTACAGTAAAGTTTGACAAGCAAGGAATCGAGGAAGCAGCTCATCAGTCGATCATGTCAACGTTGGCATTCCAGCCCGTGATCATTATAAATAGTTTGTCTGCGTTAGCACTTGTAATAACAATACCACCAATACTTGGTTAATATTCAAGTCATACAATGGAAATGGGGTATTGTTGGCGCTTTTTGGATGTTTTTTATTGGGTTTTATGGCCGGAATAGAGGACTTCTCATTGGCTCCGCTGTAAGCGGACTTTTAATTATGTTTATTCAAGAGTTAAAATGCATTAAAAAGATAAGCATAGCGTAATAGCACAAGGGCCTCAATTGTGGTGAATGTTTTGACACATTTCCATGACGATGACTTCGGTTTTGTGGTGTTAAAGTTAAAGTCTCAACGATAGTCACACACACACTAGGTGTGATGAAATTGTCCTCTGCATTTGACCCATCCCCATGTTTATCCCCTGGGAGGTGAGGGGAGCAGTAAGCGGCAGCGATGGCCGCGCTCGGGAATCATGGTATGTAATTAAACATTTTACGGAATTGCACTAGCTAAATAATTCATTTTGGAACTATCTGCGGCTTATGTATGGAAAATATTTTTTTCTTCTAAAATTTAGTGGGGGCGGCTTATATCCTGGTGCGCTGTATGGTCCAGAAAATATAGTAGTTAAAATCGTATTCCGGCCAATTTATATTGGATTTTGGCACTCCTTTTGCTAAAAAACAAACAAAAACTGGACCAACCCCACTGCACCACCACCATTTTTTTTTTTTATTAAAAAAACAAATTATTTAGTAGCATTATTTAGATATGTTCTAGATATTAATCTCATCTTTATATACTCAAAAACCTTGTTTTAAAAAGCTGTTTTCAACCAAATCCATGCAAAAAAAAATTGTGTTTAAGTGCATGTAAACATACCAAGTGTGTATGTATGGGGCGACAACGTTGGGTTTAAGGTTGGGGTTGGGGCCCTTCAGGAGTCTTGAGTATGGGGGCCGGGAATTTGGTGCTACACCCCTGACTGCAAGTGTTTAGCGCAGGGGTGTCAAACCTACGGCCCGAGGGCCGGATCGGGCCCGCGAACAGGATTTATCCGGCCCGCGGGATGAGTTTGCTGAGTATAAAAATGTACCTGAAATTTTTGAATGAATGAAACAGTTGTTTTAAATGTGTCCACTAGATGTCGCAATAGCAATGCTCTGTATCTTTGTAGATGATGCTACATATGTACAGAATAAAACACATGATGTTAGTGCACCAGTCGAGGAAAATGATCAAACTACATAAATAACATCCTGAAATTAGATTTTGATACATTTTTTTTAATCTTGATATATTGAAAATGAACACCAATGACTTGACTGATGAAAATTATCACATCATTTATCCAGAAAATATAAATAACGACAAACAAATTATTAACCGCAACATGTAAGTGTAAAAACAACAACACTATTAAGATTTGTACATTTGTGCTTGTTCTATTTTTAAACAAAAAAAACAACCTGAAGTTGTCTTTATTTTTTAAATAAAGGTGTTTATTTTTAAATGAAGTTGTCTTTATTTTTAAATAAAGACAACTTCAGATTGTTTTTTTTTTTTTTTTAAAATAGAACAAGCACAAATGTACAAATCATAATGGTGTTATGCGGTTAATAATTTGTTTGTCGTTATTTATTATTTTCTGAATAAATGATGTGATAATGTTCATTAGTTAACTCGTTAGTGTTAATTTTCAATCTATCAAGATAAAAAAAAAACAATCTGAAGTTGTGTTTATTTTTAAGTTATCATACCGTGATTTTACCACTTGGGAGTATATTTTTCTACATGTGGCCCGCCCCATCTAAAATGAGTTTGACACCCCTGGTTTATGAATATAAATATAAAGTACTTTTGCTCTTGTCCGTCACCCTTTCCCATGTTAGTCTACTGGATTTCATTCTTATTTCTATCTTGTTTTACTTTAAAAAAAACCCCACAAATGAATCAAAGTATATTATGAATAGCCTGAGGATTCGGTTTATAGTAACTCTTAACAAAAATGCTGCAACTCGAATGAACCATGCAAGGATTAGTTGCTTTGTTTTCTTTATTTTTCCCCTGTGACATATTGCATATCTGTTAACCTTTTGTGTAAGTACAGAAAGAGGATTGGTTTCCATAAGCCTGCATATTTAGCGTGTCTTCAACTTTTCACCCGAACGTCCCTGGGCATTGCCACCTTCAGGGTTGATGGAGAAAGGAGTGGGTGCTGGGTTAGTATCAGGGACAGTAGGATGACAGCTCGTGAATTCTAAAAGCTTTATCGGCCCTGTGCAGACTGCCCTGGCAGCTCACAGCTGCCTTTCATTGCTTCCATGTTGCAGTGAATATGGCTTACCAATTGGGGTCATGGCATGGGCCTGATAGGGAACCATACCAGTATTCCTTACATACAGCACGGTAGTTCAAAATTGCCATTTAATAATCTCTCAGTGTAACTACTAACCATTATTACAGAACAGCACGGCAGCAATGAAGGTTGGATGTCAACCTTTTAAAAAAGGTCCTTAAAATTGACTCACCCATTGGACCCTAACAACAAAAAGTGTCAATAATATAGTGTTTTAAAACTACTTCAGCCGGAAATATATGGACACATAAAATATGACTATTTTCTGTTTTTTTAGCCACTGAAAGGCCAAGTATGATTGCATAATACAACTGTATTAATAAAAAAGAACTGTCATAAAATATATTTCAAGTAGTGTTTGCTTATTATTTACTTAATTATTGTCCTAGATGGCTCACTGATCAGTAAGAGTATTATCATTGTCAGATTAGAAAATAAAAACTCACTCAAACGCCTAAAGACCAATAGTCTCTACTGGTAGTTACCAGACCAAAAATGTTATGCATTATGTTTCGTTCACTTTTAAGTGACTTAAGTCAATTTTTTAAAACTACTTGTTGGAATAATTATGTGTAAGTTATCACACAACTCTTATGCTTAAAGGGGAACATTATCACCAGACCTATGTAAGCGTCAATATATACCTTGATGTTGCAGAAAAAAGACCATATATTTTTTTAACCGATTTCCGAACTCTAAATGGGTGAATTTTGGCGAATTAAATGCCTTTCTATTATTCGCTCTCGGAGCGATGACGTCACAACGGGAAGCAATACGCCATTTTCTCAAACACATTACAAAAGTTTTTTCGACTGTTTTCCGTACCTTGGAGACATCATGCCTCGTCGGTGTGTTGTCGGAGGGTGTAACAACACGAACAGGGACGGATTGAAGTTGCACCAGTGGCCCAAATATGCGAAAGTGGCAAGAAATTGGACGTTTGTTCCGCACACTTTACCGACGAAAGCTATGCTACGACAGAGATGGCAAGAATGTGTGGATATCCTGCGACACTCGAAGCAGATGCATTTCCAACTGGACTGGACAGATCAGCTTTCAGGAAAAGACAGCGGATGAGGGTATGTCTACAGAATATATTAATTGATGAAAACTGGGCTGTCTGCACTCTCAAAGTGCATGTTGTTGCCAAATGTATTTCATATGCTGTAAACCTAGTTCATATTTGTTAGTTTCCTTTAATGCCAAACAAACACATACCAATCATTGGTTGGAAGGCGATCGCCAAATTTGTCCTCGCTTTCTCCCGTGTCGCTGGCTGTCGTGTCGTTTTCGTCGGTTTCGCTTGCATACGGTTCAAACCGATATGGCTCAATAGTTTCAGTTTCTTCTTCAAATTCGTTTTCGCTACCTGCCTCCACACTACAACCATCCGTTTCAATACATGCGTAATCTGTTGAATCGCTTAAGCCGCTGTAATCCGAGTCTGAATCCGAGCTAATGTCGCTATACCTTGCTGTTCTATGCGCCATGTTTGTTTGTATTGGCATCGCTGTGTGACGTCACAGGAAAATGGACACGTGTATATAACGATGGTTAAAATCAGGCACTTTGAAGCTTTTTTTTAGGGATATTGCGTGATGGGTAAAATTTTGAAAAAAACTTTGAAAAATAAAATAAGCCACTGGGAACTGATTTTAAATGGTTTTAACCCTTCTGAAATTGTGATAATGTTCCCCTTTAAAGGCCGTTGCTATAGTTATTATCAATTGTGCTGAAGTTGTACTTTTCTATCTGTGCAAAGGGACAATTTGCAATCTTGGATTGCAGTCGTCTCTTATCCGTGTTTGTGTCCAGAACATCGAGTGCCGTGACGGAGACAAAGCAGAGACAGGGCGATATCACGAGTGTCAGCACATTTGCCTTTCTGAATAATCATATATTGTGTCTAACTGGGGCTGCTGAAATTACCCCCTTCCTTAAGAAGCAGCCTCAATGATGTAACCAGGGACCTCCCGAATAAATAGAGGAGCATGTGGGTCTGGACCTTAGAGTGTGCTGCCCCAAACGTCTCTCCTCATTGAGCCAAATTGAACTCTGTCTCTGCATGATTCCTTGCTTCTTGTCTGTTTAATAGATGTCATCAGTGTTTGAACCTAACACTGCTTCTGCCTAAATTACACATATAAAGTATTTATTATACACAAAGAGTTCAGTCGCAAAATAAACTTGGCGGTCCAAGTACCTCAATAATGACCATCATTAGAATACAGTAGCATAGTAGGCCCAAGTGTTCATTCAAACAAGGCAGAGGTTTTATTTCACAAGTATATTTATTATATTTGGTCACTGTAACGTCACACACAGTTTGAACAGTAACACTGTGTTTGAATATCGGAAAATAAAACACTGTACTTCAATCAAATAATATTTGGCATGCCATTAGCTCGGGGGTCAGCAACCTGTGGCTCTTTAGTGCCACCCTAGTGGCTCCCTGGATCATTTAAAAAAAAGGATTGAAAATGGAAAAAGATGGGGGACAAATATATCTTTTTGTTTTAGTATGTTTTTTGTTTGTGGACAAACATGACGCAAACCTTCCCAATTGTTGGAACTACCACTGTTTAATATGTCTGTGTGTATGCTGCAGTGATGAAAGTATTTGGTGAACATCCTTTTGTCCTATTGTTTTGGCGGTTCTTGAACTCACCATAGTGTGTACTGTGACGCAACAGTTTGTTTACACATACAATCTTCCACTCCTTTTTTGTCTCATTTTGTCCACCAAACTTTTTATGCTGTGCGTGAATGCACAAATGTGCGCTTTGTTGATGTTATTGACTTGTTGGAGTGCTAATCAGGCATATTAGGTCAGTGCATGACTGCAAGCTAATCAATGCTAACATGCTATTTAGCTCATTTAATATCCTTTACTTTTATCCTCTTTGTATATAATTTAGTTTTGCATGTCTCATGACACATTATCTGTATGTAATACTGGCTGCATTTGTGTGCCATGTTGTTCCAGACCACAGCAAACTAAACCTATCTTGCCGAAGATTGTAATAAATCCATTAAAAGAAGACAGCCTGTTGTTTCCTTTAACTTGGACACACACATCTATACCTTTGGCCATTAAAAGCCAGTAATTTCCAGGAGTTATCTCACCTTCTGAATAGCCTCTGATTTACTAATGGTTTCTAATGTTGTACAAATGTGTAGAATAAATATTACATTTAAACATTTCTGTCAACGAAAATTTGCTTCAGCCTGCGACACAGTCATTTTGATAGTAGGCTATTATAGCTAATATAGACACGTACATCATGTGTTGCCTTCATTATAACACTTATATAAGGCTTTTAATTTTTTCCGGCTCCAGACATATTTGTTTTTTGTATTTTTGGTCCAATAAAGCTCTTTGAACGTTTTGGGTTGCCGACCCCTGCACCAGATGGAGCACGAAAACCACAGTTTTACACCATTCTCTACCAGGAGGTCAAATAAAAAATTGTCAAGAGCGACTTATCTTTTGCGTTTCACTTTTGAATACCCCGTTTTACTTCAGAAAGCGACAAGTGCCATGCTCTCTTTGTGACACAGACAAATCCATCAGGACCGATCAATGCATCAAAATGTTATGACCTCGTCCAAAATCTGCCCTTATGTTCGCTCGCTCTGTGTCTGTTTCCCCGTGATTGTAACTAAATTAAATCTGAGCGGTCTGCGAGTAAGAAAGGTCGACAGTACGGTGGGAGAAATGCCATTTATTTCCTGTTTACATAATGTACAGGATACGTGTGTCGCCATGAATCGTGTGTTTACTCTGCTGTCAATGTCATGATGTCATGATGGGACGGTCAAGGTAAACCCTGGACCGCCCTCTCCAGATATTATCCAAAAAAAAGTGTTTGTTTGGATGAAATCAATTCGTTACAGTGATGGTATAAGCATAAAAACTGATCTGTGTTCACACATTTTTAAGGCCAGGTTGGCGCCATATAAGATTAGTCTGTTTTTGCAAAGAAACTTTGTTTGGAGTTGTCTGTTTTTGCAGCAAAATTTGTACAGCATTATCAAAATTCCACTTTAGTAATAAACATGCATTTTTCAAATTGAGACTCTCATTTTGGTTGTTGGAAACAGTTCAATTGCAACCCAAAGGCTGTTTCATGAAAAGTTCCACGAAAAACATCGATTAACACAAAACAAGGAAGATTGAGGTCCGTGTACCTTCCGTTCATTCTATTTCGAATTCTTAAATGCAAATCAAAAAATACATTTCGGGCCATTTTTTTCTGTTTTCATTTCTGGAACAAAAGTTGGACAATTATTTCAACAACAATATAACTCCTGCTGAACAAAGGTGTTAGCGTTATGCTAAAAACATGCTAAAATACTGCTTCCGGTTCAATTTGTCATCACACAGATAAACACGCTTTTTTTGGCATTTTGGATGATCATATATTAGATTTTTGTGTTTATCTGGAAAAATACAAATCCATAAAAGGAAAACAGCACAAAATCCAATTTTATGGCAATATTTGAATGAAAATCAACCTTTTTTTGTTTGTTTTGAAATCTGCCATACATAGTAAATTACGAAAAACGGCCCTAACTTTGTTTTTTGATTTGCGTTTCAGAATTGGAAATAGAATGAACAGGAGGTACACGGACCAAGATTGACTTATCCATTTTTGCGTCTGGACTCTTAATATTTTTACTCTCTTGCAGAACACAGTAGAAGGTGAGAGAATCTGGTCATCTTCTACATTTGTAAATAAGACCAGAGCAATGCTCTCGATTTTTAACCAAAATGCCAAAATGCGTGTTTACCTGTGTGATGAGTCTGAAGACAAATTAGACTTAGACTTCTTTTTTATTGTCATTCAAATTTGAACTTTACAGCTCAGATAAGAACGAAATTTCGTTACATAAGCTCATTGTAGTGCATTGAACCGGAAGCAGTATTTGAGCATTTTTCCCCCGTGTTTAGCATGTTTTTAGCATAACGCTAACATCTTTGTTCAACAGGAGTCCTATTGTTGTTTTAAAAAAGTGTCATTAAATAGTTGTCCAACTTTTGTTTCAGAAAGGACAATAGAAAAAACGGTGCAAAATGTGTTTTTTTTAATTGGATTTCAGAATTGGAAATAGAATGAATGGAAGGTACACAGACCCATTTTACTGCATGCTTTGAATGGGAAGAAGTAGCATTACCTGGAAGACAAAAGTTCCCCTCACCTCCCAGTGGATGATCAAGGGTGATGGGTCAAATGCAGAGAATAATTTCGCCACACCTAGTGTGTGTGTGACAATCATTGGTACTTTAACTTTACTTTAACTTTAATTAGTTTGTTCAATGACTACGATCAAAAATAGCATTTTCAAATGATTTTGAATGCTTCAACGTTTTTGGTCGTAAGGAAGAAATGTGTCAGTTTCCGATGGTTGCCATTTTAGGCTGAGTTAGAGAACACAAAGAATATTCTAAAATGTTTGAAAATTAAATATCCTCTATTAAATGTCAACTACATAAATTCAAAACATCCAAAATGGTTTGAAAATAAATAATTACACTAACAAAATGCCCTTAGTGTTCATATTTATAAATGTGATGACATCTATCCATCCATTCATTTTCTATCGTTTATTCCCTTCGGGGTCGTGGGGGCCGCTGGAGCCTATCTCAGCTACAATCGGGCGGAAGGCGGGGTACACCCTGGACAAGTCGCTACCTCATCGCATGGCAAACACAGATAGACAGACAGCATTCACACTCACATTCACACACTAGGGCCAATTTTGATGACGTCTGTCAGAATCTATTAGGGTGAGGGTATTTTTAAATAGTTTTGTCCTCATTCTCATATATACCAATGTGGATTGATGGCTGTGTCAAAACAACATTAAAATCCATACTGCCTTGCTTCCCTTTTCCATACTACATTGATTCCGTGGCAAAATATCAATGTACATATTTCATGTGTCTGCAGCTGAGGATCAAATCAGCATAAAACCTCATTCAAAACAGCAGTTTTAGCCTGGTTTTTGAAAAATACATTTGTTTTCATTGTGACGAAAGGAATAAAAATCACCCATAGTTTATGAATGAATTAAAATATTAATGTATGCATGCACTACAAGGCAACACGCTCATTAAAGCATAAACAAGAGACAAACAACCCAAAATATCTTGCCACCGTTTTGACTCATTAGGAATACCTTCAAATATAAACTCTGGCATATGTGAATACACATTTTTTTGCTCGTCTGTTGCTTGGATACATGCTTAGCAAAGGTAGTAGCTGTCAAATTATCTTTAATAGGTGGTCAAGTTGGAACATACTGTATTTCTTCATGTCTAGGAACATGCTTCAAAGTGATGTCTTGAACTTATTTTTTTTTTTAAACGTACTTTCAATCAACTTGCCCAGAAGACATTTATTTATCTTCCCCAAAACCTTTAGTCCGTCTAATATATCCTCACGGTCCACTCGTTGTCCTTCTATTAGTTTAAAACACAAAGTAGAGAGCCATATGTTTTAGTTAAGCGGGGGTTACGCCATTAAAATGGATAAATAGTCAACATTTTACGTTCATTTTCTTCAGTGTGAAAGGTTGTAGTAAAGGTTTGGTGCAATCTCCCTCTGAATGTCACGGCGGGGTTTGCAGCGAAGCTTTTCTGGCTGGCTTCCGTCTTTGCCAGCGCGTCTCCATCTCCTGGCTGTCAGCTACGAGAGAACTGAATGGTGGCTTCATTCTGTCACGGCGGGGTTTGCAGCTCACTGCGGTTCGTTCTCTCAGTGCAACACTGACGGCTCCGGACGAAACCGGAACTGGAGTTCGCCTCCGTGCAGGTACAGGAACTGGAACCGGAACTGGAGTTCGCCTCGGCGCAGGTACAGGAACAGGAACAGGAACAGGAACTTGCCTTGGAACTGCGGCGACAGGTGCTTGCCCTGGAGCTGCGGCGACAGGTGCCAGCCGAGGTGCAGGAACAGGAACTGGTACCAGCTGAGGTGCAGGAATAGGAACTGGTGCCCGCTGAGGTGCAGGAACAGGAACTGGTGCCCGCCGAGGTGCAGGAACAGGAACCGGTGCCCGCCGAGGAGCAGGAACTGGTGCCCGCCGAGGAGCAGAAACAGGAACTGGTGCCCGCCGAGGAGCAGAAACAGGAACTGGTGCCCGCCGAGGAGCAGGAACTGGAACTGGTGCCAGCCGAGGAGCAGGAACAGGAACTGGTGCCAGCCGAGGAACAGGAACTGATCTTGGAACAGTAGGTTCTGATGCTGGGGAGGATGGTGTCTGCAGGCCCACCGGAGATGATGGTGACGTCTGCAGGCCCACCGGAGATGATGGTGGCAATTGCAGGCCCACCCGGGCTGAGGTTAGCCATGAGCTTGGCAGAGGTGGCCTAGCTGGGGATCGCGGCTTGGCATGCCGATGGACTGGTGGTGGTGGACGGGCCGGAGGTTGCTGCCTGGCTGGGTGCAGCTGAGACACCCCACTAGCACAGCTCCCGGCACCAGCCCCCCCCTCAAAAAGCGGATACCAGACGCGCTCCTTGTGGTCTGGAACAGTCTTTAGGGCTGGGTGGAGGGAGGTCAGGAGGGGGGTAGAATCCTCCCCTTTAAATTGTCCAGAAAGTCCCCCCCCCCCCCCCCCCCCCCCACCTGAGATTGTGTGGGAGGATAGGAGGAAAAAGTCTGTGTCATGGGCGGGGCTAGAGTCCTTAGGGGCGGAGTCCGAAAATCAGAAGGTGACTGGGGTTGACTAGACCTAATGTTAAAAAAAATATTCTGATAATGCTGGCGTAGTGATGTCATCGCCGCGCGCCGGTTCAGTGACGTCATCGGAAGTGGAATGCATTCGCTCGACCGCCCATGCAGTGAAATGTTTGGCTAAGTGGTGGATTGGATTACCAAACTTCGGCGGCGAGGAATACTCGGCTGCTTGTGGCGTCCTGCTGTCCGGAGGAGGAGTTTGGGGGAACGACGCGTCCTGACGGTGAGGCAAAGTCTTTCTGGCTGGCTTCCGTCTTCGCCGGCGCGTCTCCATCTCCTGGCTGTCAGCTACGAGAGAACTGCGGGGTTTGCAGCTCACTGCGGTTCGTTCTCCCAATGCAACACTGACAGCTCCGGTAGCTACCAAGCCGTGCTAAGTAGGGGCAAGGGCCCCCAATGTGCAAAATGTACTGTTTATTGAGAGTTTATGATCAAACTTGAGGAAAATCCATAATTTGGGGTGGGGGCTCAGTTCGAACACATATGAACACATGTCACGGCACACAAAGTCAATGGGTGAATGTATTGTCTGTAATCTTGCCAAGGCAGTTGCAGAGGGAGTCAACTTGTATGAAAGTAGATAAGGATTGTTTTTGGTTAGGGCAAGCAAGCTCATTGCAGTGGTTTGATGACTGTAATTGTACATTCTGGCCCTCAAATTGATCATAATTTCGCCTTGCAGAGCGGAGAGCTTCTTCAAGATATTATCCAATTTGTGATTCAATTTCGAGATCGCGACAGGCAGCCCTTGGGCTCCTTGAACGGCTGCCATCGTCTTCTGAATTTGTAGATAAGACCAGAGCAATGCTGAATCCAATCAGCAGATGACCTGTTATTACAGTTCCAAGTAGATAGCTATCTTCAATGTCCTCAGCAGAAGAACTGCCAGGCACAGGACTCGCCACTTCTCCCAAGAGTCTCCCATGTATCCAGCAGCAAATGTTGCATCAGGACAGGCAGGTTCCCCCCGAATCTGTGAAGATCTGAACAATTGAGTTAAGAGTCAGGTTGCCAATTCCATGTTTTAGATTTTTGAGGACAGCGCAAAAGAGAGGCTCTTAGACCCCTTCTACACTAAGCCACATAATGTTATCCAGGGTAGATCCCACCTAACATTATCCTTGTCCACACACACAAGATGA
This sequence comes from Nerophis lumbriciformis, assembly GCF_033978685.3. Classification (NCBI taxonomy): domain Eukaryota; kingdom Metazoa; phylum Chordata; class Actinopteri; order Syngnathiformes; family Syngnathidae; genus Nerophis; species Nerophis lumbriciformis. The sequence goes on from NC_084564.2 coordinate 27,828,663, forward strand.
TTGTTTAAGACACCCCACCCCTGTCCTCCGGCGCAACGCAACCTTGTACAGATGCGCGGAAAATGGGCAACGTCATAGTCACCTCCAGTGTTGCTTTGTGTGCAAGTTCGTAAATGTAACTTATCTGAACAATATCCAGTGTTGTGGTATTTCAATTAACTGGAATCCAGTGTGCTGTGGGGCCCTATTGTAGTGAATCACACCTGAGCCATCATACATTAATCAAATCTTTATTGGACATGTGAAAGTAAACAATGTGATAAACAACATTTTACATCAATCAATCTATGGATCTAATAATAATAATGATAATAATGAATTACATTTGTAACGCACTTTATATTTGTTCAAATCTCAAAGTGCTACAAAGTATATACAGTATATATATAAAAAACAAATAAATAAAAATAAAGGTAAAAAATAAAAATAGAAAGTTAAAATATATAATAGAAAATTAAAATACAAATAAAAACACTAGATAAAACATAGATAAAATCAAATCATGAAAGCACTGGATACAACAGATAGGCAAGCAGTGCATTTAAAAACAAGAAGGCAGAGAAATTAGATAAAAGCTGTGCTAAAAAGGTGGGTTTTTAGTACCTTCTTAAAACGGTCGACCGACTGTGGTGCTCCAAGATGGTCGGGAGCGTTCCAGAGTTCGGGTGCGGTTGAGCAGAAAGCCCGGCGGCCCATTGTTTGTAGGTTTGTCCTGATGGGTTTGAGGAGGTTGGTGTTTGAGGAGCGGAGGTTGCGGGTAGGAGGTTGAGGGGAAACTAGGTCCTTGAGGTAAAAGGGGGCGTTTTAATCTTGAATTCGGTCCGGGATGCAATAGGGAGCCAGTGGAGTGATTTGAGGATAGGTGTGATATGCTCACGCTTGCGCACTCTCATCAGGATCCTCGCTGCGCTGTTTTGGATATACTGGAGCTTTTTGATGCTCTTTTTGGGGACCCTGACGAGAAGTGCGTTGCAGTAATCAAGCCTGGAGGAGATGAAGGCGTTGACGAGTCTTTCAGTGTCGGCTGGGGCGAGTGAGGGGCGGAGTCTTGAGATGTTGCGGAGGTGAAAGAAAGAGGTTTTGCACAGATGGTTGATGTGGGCTTCAAAGTTCAGGTGGGGGTCCATTTTCACTCCCAGGTTGGTGACAACTGGGGGGAGTGGCAGAGTGGATCTAGATATCTGGTCAGGACACTCCTCTCTTGTTTGCCTTCACCTTCATTGTCCATTCCGACGGCCAGGTAATACAAAGCACACGCTACCTTTTTTATCACATCCACGGGAGCCTGCATTCTTGTTGACTTTCCTTCGACAAATGGATGAAGTTTTTCGGTAAGTAGAATCACAGCTGACCTCGACATTGCAAAGTTCTCTTGCCGTCTGAGAAGTGTTGTATCCCAAATAGCTGCAATCGCTTTCTCTTAAGGTATTCATGTGTGATTTCCACAAGTGGAAGGAGAAACACGGGCATGTCTGGATGACTCGCCTCCATATGTCCATTGGTTAGCTCCGAGTTACGAAACCACTTTATTATGAAGCCGGCTGTGGTGCGTTCTTTCCGACGTCACTTCCTGTGTGGGGCACGGTCTTTCCGGCGTCACTTCCTCTCCAAACTCAGTTTGTAAACGATCAATGAGTCCAAGAGCCGGAGATTCAAGAACTAGACGGCGCACTTACCCGTGTAAAAAAAAAATATCCAAGGAGGGCAGCCTTTAATGATGATTTAGTGTTGCCAAAACGGGGCTAATTATTTGTTTGATGAGTTATGCGGCTTAATGTAGACAGGGTCTTAGAAAGTTAAGACATGACAACAAGCCTAGCAGGAGGGATAGTAGAGGAAGGGGAATATGGGTCCGCCTTTGTTCGGAGCCAGCAAGAAAAACAATTAAATGGTTTTCTTCAGCGAGTAGGTTAACCGAGCATGATTTCTATGACTATAATGTTAGCCCTGTAGCTCACATAGCTATGCCTCTAATGTTAGATTGTAGTATGTTATAATTGGCATCTATTACGTTGGAGTTGCAGTTTTTGTGTAAACAAAGTGGATAACGTGCACGATAGTGGGCAAACTCCACTAATTAGCATTACAGCTAGACTTAGAATTAGACTTCCTTTTTATTGTCATTCAAATTTGAACTTTACAGCACAGATAAGAACACAATTTTGTTACATAAGCTCATGGTAGTGCAGGATAAAAAAGCAATAAGGTGCATACATAAATAAATAAATAGGTTACTGTACAGATATGCGCCCACGTTTATGGATGTATGTTATATTGTCTTTTTTATTCCAGCGAGTTAATCCATTTTGGGGGGAGTTGAGGGGATAATTTAATTATGATGCGTTCAAGAGTCTTACGGTCTGAGGGAAGAAGCTGTTACAGAACCTGGAAATTCTGCTTCGGAGGCTGCGGAACCTCTTTCTAGAGTCCAGCAGTGAAAACAGTCCTTGGTGGGGGTGGGAGGAGTCTTTGCAGATTTTCTGAGCCCTGGTCAGGCAGCGGCTTTCTGCGATCTCCTGGATAGGAGGAAGAGGAGTCCTGATGATCTTTTCCGCCGTCCTCACCACTCTTTGGAGAGACTTCCAGTCTGAGGCATTGCAGGCTCCAGTCCAGACAGAGATGCAGTTGGTCAGCAGGCTCTCTATAGTGCCTCTGTAGAATGTGGTGAGAATGGGGCAAGGGAGCTTAGCTCTTTTCATCCGACACAAAAAGTGCATACGCTGCTGAGCTCTTTTTACAAGAGCTCCGGTGTGTAGGGACCAGGTTATACTGTCAGTTATCTGCAACCCCAGGAACTTGGTGCTGCTTACTATCTCCACCGCTGTGCCGTTGATGTAGAGTGGAGCGTGGCTGGACTGGTGCTTCCCGAAGTCAACGATGATCTCCTTGGTCTTGTTGACATTCAGGACCAGGTTGTTGGTTCTGCACCAGTCAACCAGATGTTTCACCTCTTCCCTGTAGTCCATGTCATTGTTGTCACAGATGAGGCCCACTACTGTCGTGTCGTCCGCATACTTCACAATGTGGTTAGTAGTGGACCTGGCGCAGCAGTCATGAGTCATCAACGTGAACAGCAGCGGACTCAGGACGCAGCCCTGGGGGGAGCCAGTTCTCAGGGAGATGGCACTGGAGGTGTTGTTGCCCACTCTCACAGATTGGGGTCTGTCTGTGAGAAAGTCAAGCAGCCAGTTGCATAGTGGGGTACTGAATCCAAGGGGGGCCAGTTTGCTCACCAAGTGCTGCGGGATGATGGTGTTGCTACTGACACACAGTGGGGCCTAGTCAGGGCAACGTTCTCATATCTAACATCAAGGCTATAATTTATTAACGTTATTATGTAGGAAAGAAGAAATAATGAAATCCATGTAAAAAAAAAAAAAAAGCCTCAATGAAGAGGTAAGTAGATAATTTTTAATCTTCTTCTCATCTCTTTTGTTAGATTTACAGTAATATTAATATTTCTTGCGACTAGTACAATAATCATCGACTGGAACATCATGGCCACAAATCTTTACCGCCGCTTTTACAGCTACCGCAAACTAAATTCCCGTAATAATGCGAGTTTGCAGGGAAAAAACAAAAAGCTCAAGGGGTAAGCATCTCTCTTCACAGATGGTCCAAAATACTTTCGAAAAACCGTCTTTTCGCATTGTGGCACTCCTGAGTTGTTTATGTTTCAAAATGTGCCTCGCAGCTCGGAGGGAGTGTTCTTTTTAACTACACAAACATAATTAAACACGTGTCGGTGTGACAGCAACCAAGTCACCACCTGCGGTTTAATCATTTAATTCATACCATATCGGCGAAACTGGCCATATTTTGTTTGCTAAGAGAGCCACTGAGCAGCATATTTAACGTTCATCCATTCTGGATTTGATTCCCTCCGACGCCTCCAGGCTCTAACTTCCCATTTACAGTCTTTGTAGCGAAAGAGCTTCACCTGATGACATTTAAAAAACAAGACCACAAATCATTTAAGTAGAAACAAAGTGCCCTTGAGGGTGCTGCTACCTTCTTAGTCCTATCCCTTCATCTATTTTCTGCCTGCGTTCCAGCTTTCAACATAAGTGTCTCGTCATTACCTCTCCATAGAGGTTGTTTTTTAGTGGTTATATTGTTTTTTTTGTTCAACTGCCTGTCTCGATTTACTGTACACTTTTTGATCGTAATGCTCGCTCATCTTTTGATCGTTTTCATGCTTGTCGTACAATGTCATTGCAATTTTTTGCCAATGGTAACAATATTATCAAAATTCACCGAATATACAGTCGTGGGCAAAAGTTGACATACACTTGTAAAGAACATAATGTCATGGCTGTCTTGATAATTTCTACAACTCTTATTTTTTTGTGATAGAGTGATTGGAGCACATACTTGTTGGTCACAAAAAACATTCATGAAGTTTGGTTCTTTTATGAATTTATTATGGATCTACTGAAAATGTGAGCAAATCTGCTGGGTCAAAAGTATACATACAGCAATGTTAATATTTGGTTACATGTCCCTTGGCAAATTTCACTGCAATAAGGTGCTTTTGGTAGCCATCCACAAGCTTCTGGCAAGCTTGTGCTTGAATGTTTGACCACTCCTCTTGACAAAATTGGTGCAGTTCAGCTAAATTTATTGGTTTTCTGATATGGACTTGTTTCTTCAGCATTGTTCACATGTTTAAGTCAGGACTTTGGGAAGGCCATTCTAAAACCTTAATTCTGTTGGAACATCCAACTGCGCATCTGACATCACATGGACAAAGATAAGACCTTCTGGAGGAAAGTTCTATGGTCAGATTAAACAAAAATTGAGCTTTTTGGCCACAATACCCAGCAATATGTTTGGAGAAAAAGGTGAGGCTTTTAATCCCAGGAACACCATAGCTACCGTCAAGCATGGTGGTGGTAGTGTTATGCTCTGGGCCTGTTTTGCTGCCAATGAAACTGGTGCTTTACAGAGAGTAAATAGGACAATGAAAAAGGAGGATTACCTCCAATTCTTCAGGACAACCTAAAATCATCAGCCCGGAGGTTGGGTCTTGGGCGCATGGGAGCATAGATGTAAGAACCGGGAGAACACATCCCCAATATCGGAGACAGTAGTGGTGCACAAGAATATCGAATCGCAATTCATATTACAGTATTTTCTGTACCATAGGGCGCACTGGATTATAAGGCGCACTGCCGATGAATGGTCTATTTTCAAGCTTTTTTCATATATAAGGCGTACTGGATTATAGGGCGCATTGGCCCTTGTGGTCTACATAACATGTAATGGTGGTTCTTTGGTCAAAATGTTGCATAGATTATGTTTTACAGATAATCTCCAAGCCGCTTTCTGACAGTCGCTTCAGGATGCGCCGTTTTGTGGGCGGTCTTATTTATGTGGCTCACTTTCGGTAGCGTCTTCTCCCCGTCATCTTTGTTGTAGCGGTGTAGCGTGCAAGGACGGGTGTGGAAGAAGTGTCAAAAGATGGAGCTAACTGTTTTAATGACATTCAGACTTTACTTCAATCAATAACGGAGCAACATTTCCTCATCCGCTGGAAATGTGTCCCGTGAAAAACCTTCCAACCGGAACTCTCTAATAACTGAAGTTCCTTGGGTGAATAATGTAAACTCACTACACCGGTCTGTTTTAGCGCTTTCATGGTAGAACTTTACACTACTTTATATTAGAAATGGTAACAGCGGAGGATAGAGAGATAGAGAAAAAGAAGAAGTTTATCGACTACAAAGGCGGACGAATGCAGTTTTTTTTAGGACTTATGCAGATCCCAAATACAGATCAGCAGGAACTAGAAGGTAAGAAAAGTTGCTTTTGCATATTATTGCTAAACAAAACGCTAGATAATGTCTTACCTTATACACACACCATAATAATACTTCTATGTAGAATCACAGTACAATCCATCAAGCGGTGCAGCTTCATAGTTTACCAAAGTCGTACTAAAACATTTTGATATATTTTGTGACTGCCATCACATTGCAGTCAACACATATCTCTTATGTGTGACTGCCATCTACTGGTCACACTTATCATTTCACCATGTACCAAATAAAATAGCTTCGAGGTCGGTCAGCACAACCAAAATTATTCCGTACATTAGAGGAGTTTTGAGCAAATTAAAGGATTGTAAGTGCGCCTTAAAGTCAGAAAAATACGGTAATTAAATTAAGTTTAATTAATTTAAATTGGTGACGTTGACTTGAGACACAAGTGTTTTGAGTTAAGAGCTCCGTCACAGAAGCTCGTAAGTTGAGGTACTGCTGTATTTTCATCAACTACTGTCCATAGTCGTGTTGTCTGAGATAAAATAGCTACTTTTTATGTACAGTACTATACAGTGGTACTATGGGCATTCAACTTGGATATAATTTAATGTCAGTGTGCAGCTTTTTTAGTCGTATTGATTTGATATCCACTGAAATTAAGTCAAAGAGCAGCCACTATTGGCGAAATAGCTGGTAACACAAGTTACCCTCCCTTTGGGTAACGGGGCAGTTTAAAGGGTTTAACATCCACCAGCTGACATCATCTTGGGTGAGTGGAAGAAGATTTCGGTAACAACCTGTGCAGCTCTGGTGAATTCCATGCTTAAGAGGATTAAGGCAGCGCGAGATAACAATGGTACTCAGCCCAGTGACTGAGTCTATCAAGTCGAGTTTTCCCTATAAGAGTGCCATTAACATGCAATGCCATGACATTCACACTCCTTATTCCAGCATGGAAAATTGTCTTGGCGTTGAGCTTCTTTTGACGGCTGATGCTCAATGTATATGCTGTGACAGAATGACAAATGTGGGAGGTGCTAAATAAAGAGGAAGGCTGCTGAGTAAGGGACAAAGTAAAACAAACATCAGCAAAAGTCGACAGCAAACTCTGAAGTTGCATTTTGCACAGCCAATTCTCAAGTGGATATTGGATGTCCTCTGCACTGTGACCAGTTAGATGATTAAATATGCAGTGGCAATGTTGTCAAGTTGCTTTTAATAAGCACTTCTTCTCTGTGGGACAAAGCATCTTTTGAAAATAGATTTCATTGTCGACTAATTACATTTCGGTTTACAGTACAGTAATAGAAATAAATGTACACTTTCAATGACATTTATTGTATTTCAAACGCGACAACAGAATCAAAAATAATCTCCATTAAGGTTATTTCAAAGAAAATAACAAAAAATTAATCAGGAAATGTGTCCCAAAAACAAATGGCGTCCTGCCTTAAACTTATTTACACAATGCTTTATACATAATTACTTGATTCACAGTTAACTAATACATGCAATGCATAATCACCTCATTCACACTATATCATTACAAGATACAGTGTAACCTCAATAGTTCCTTCTTGAACTGGGTTTGTACATAGAAAAGTTTGTATATTAAAGCCATTTTCTCAATGAGAAACAATGTAAACTTGAATAATTGGTTTCAGCCTTGACAAAAGGCCATATTTTAGTTAAAGGTTTAAACACTCTTTACAGTACTGTATATCAAATAAACATAACAAGGGGCTGACGGATGAACTTTCTATTTAATAAAAACGTCAAAACAACAACATGAACTGTCCCCATTTGCGGCCGCCCTGCCGACACGTACACACACTGTCACTAGCCTTGTGGTGCACTCACAGTTTGAAATCACAAAAGGTATTGACTTGAAAATTACAAGGCTTAGGACAGTGGTTCTTAATCTGGGTTCGATCGAACCCTAGGGGTTCGGTGAGTCGGCCTCAGGGGTTCGGCGGAGCCTCCGCCACGGAGGTAAAGACACATCCGACTTATCGTGTAAATAAAAACTTCTCCCTATCGGCGTATTATGGATACCCCCAAACAATGTTCCCTCTAATTTTCCATCTAATTTGCAGGTTGTTTGATTGATCGATTGAAACTTTTACTAGCAGATTGCAAAGGAAGAGAATACATTATATGAAACAGTACACTTTACACAGTACAGTACATATTTCGTACAATTGACCACTAAATGGTAACACCCCAATAGGTTTTTCAACTTTTTTAAGTTGGGTTCCACGTTAATCCATTCATGGTAATGTGTGTCAGGTGTGTAATTTGTTGTGAGTTCATGCACTGTGTTGGTTTTGTTCTTTGAACAAAGTGATGTTCATGCACAGTTCATTTTGTGCACCAGTAAAAAAACATATAACTTTTTCTTGAATTTGAAAAAAAATTTTATTTTTTATTTTTCATTAAATAAGGGTTCGGTGAATGCCCATATGAAACTGGTGGGGTTCGGTACCTCCAACAAGGTTAAGAACCACTGTCTTAGGAATAAAACAAATACATCCACTTTACCTTGTCGATTAATCATCTTTACATGCAGCGGAAGGGGTCGGGGTGACAGTGTCGACATGTTGTGGATACTTCCTGAACTTGCCCATTGCTTTCTTTGGACTCCTATTTAGCTAGCATAACTTTGAATAGACTGCAAAGACAAGATATGTAATGTTCGAACTGAGAAACTTAATTTTTTTTTTGCAAATAATCATTAACTTAGAATTTAATGGCAGCAACACATTGCAAAAAAGTTGGCACAGGGGCATTTTTACCACTGTGTTACATGGCCTTTCCTTTGAACAACACTCAGAAAATGTTTGGGAACTGAGGAGACACATTTATGAAGCTTTTCAGGTGGGATTCTTTCCCATTCTTGCTTGATGTACAGATTAATTTGTTCAACAGTCCGGGGGTCTCCGTTGTGGTATTTTAGGCTTCATATTGCACCACACATTTTCAATGGGAGACAGGTCTGGACTACAGGCAGGCCAGTCTAGTACCCGCACTCTTTTACTATGAAGCCACACTGTTGTAACAGGTGGCTTGGCATTGTCTTGCTGAAATAAGCAGGGGCGTCCATGATAACGTTGCTTGGGTGGCAACATACTGTATGTTGCTCCAAAACCTGTATGTACTTTTCAGCATTAATGATGCCTTCACATATGTGTAAGTTACCCATGACTTGGGCACTAATACACCCCCATACCATCACAGATGCTGACTTTTGAACTTTGCACCTATAACAGTCCGTATGGTTATTTTCCTCTTTATTTCGAAGGACACGACATCCACAGTTTCCAAAAACAATTTGAAATGTGCACTCGTCAGACCACAGAACACTTTTCCACTTTGCATCAGTCCATCTTAGATGAGCTCGGGCCCAGCGAAGCCGGCAGTGTTTCTGGGTGTTGTTGATAAATGGCTTTCGCTTTGCATAGTAGAGTTTTAACTTGCACTTACAGATGTAGCGACCAACGGTAGTTACTGACAGTGTTTTTTTTAAGTGTTCCTGAGCCCATGTGGGGATATCCTTTACACACTGATGTCGCTTATTGATGCAGTACCGCCTGAGGGATCGAATTGCCAACAATTATCAACTAGAGACCTGTCAGCGGATGCTATCTTGCTTCAAATCAACTTAATGGATTATCATATTACTTAAATAATTCTCTTATTTATTTGTGTGGATTAATATTGGCCTGTGGATTACTGGATTGCTTTGAGGAAGGATGATGAAGCGCGGTAGCAAGTTTAGTGGTGTTCACTTGAAACTGTTTAACTCTTATTAGAGTGTGTGACTGTGAGTGTGTGTTACAAACCTTTTTGTGGTGTTGCTTCTTATTTGTAATTATTCACAGTGGATTTGTTATATGTATGCAGCGCCAGCTGATCCGAATTTCACAGCGTGTCATAATCACGACGGCCAGATGGATAAAAAAAATACTGATAGCAGTACCATTAGTCCAGAATCTTCACGGTCCTGAAAGACCAAGCCAATTAGGAACCGGTCCTAAAAAAATACCGGTACCCGGTATACATCCCTAGCAATGGGGGATTCATAAATGCAGGTTTCCCTGTACATGGAATTGGGACTGCCAAACTTTACGCGTTAATCACAATAAAATGATTGCATTAATCAACTATGAAGATTAATCACGCTATGTATGTGAACCGCCAAGCTCCTGTAGCGTGCATGGTTTCATAAAGGGTTTTGTCATACAGTCAATGATCAAGTCAGTGCAGAGATTAGTGAGGAGACTCGTTAATTTAGATAAAACTGTTACCAAGTATTGAGCAAATTAATGACTTACATTAAAAAAAAACATTTAATAATTGTTCCTGTATGGCATCTGACCATAAAATTGCATTTGTCTCAAAATATTGGTTTTCTATAAGGTTAATCTAAATTATGAAGGCAATTCATTTGCTGTGATTAATTACAATTAATCAATACTCAAAAGTGCTATTTAAAAGATCAATCAGTGGACAGCACTAATATTATTACATAATGTCATGTCTGTGTGATCATGTTTTGTTTTGGTTATGTTCAGGCTTGGTTTTTGGACTCTTTGTGCACTCTTGTTTGTTTTGTCACCATAGCAACCAATTAGTTTTCACCTGTCCTCATGTCACGCACCTGTCTCAGGCCTTGCACTCGCGCACCTGTCACTAATCATGTCACTGCTATTTAAGCCTGTCTGTTTCTGTTGATTGTCCTGGTGACATTATCTATCCATACTACCTCTGCTCACTTCATGCCATGCTACTTCTGTACCTCCATGCTACTTTTGAAATCAATGCCATAGTTCCCTGCGTTCCAAGTAAGTTTTTGTTTATTGTTCATAGTTTTTTGCCCAAGTGCTAGTTTTGGTTTCATTAGTCAAGTTTGTTCTCCGCCTTTGCGCGGCTTTTGTTTGGACCCTTTTGTTTGTAATTTGTAGTTAGTGTTAAAATAAAAGATGTCCTTACCTTCACGCCTCGCCCGCTCCAACTTTACTTGCATCTCGGGAAAACAAACAACCCATAGTCCAAGTTTTGACACATAACTACATCCTTGGACTTAGACAAACTTTAAGGGAAATTGTTCCACACAGTCGCTCAGTTACAGAGGATGGAAAGGATAAGGATGGAAAGGATCGTGCACACAAAGAGGGCAAAAACAAAAGGTATAAAGTAGACTAAAATGTACCATAGTAGCAATATATAATAAAGCATATGTGATATTTACATATTATATATACAGTATATAATATATACTGATATTCTATATTATATTATATTATATAATATATACACTATATAACAAATCCCAATTACCATGTACAATATTACAGTATGTGTAACAGCTGCAGCAAAAAAAAAAAAGGGCAGCATAAAATAAAAAGTAGATCCAGCAAAAAATATACATTATAAGCAAAGAGAGGTATCTAACATAGAAGCGGTCAGGTAATAGACATATATCATGTATTGCTGTATGGCGAGTGATTATACAGCGGGATGGATTGCGGAATGAAGGAGTTCTTGAATCAAACACTGTGGGAATGAGGCTGGAGGAGCCTGTTAGAGTATGAGCTCCGCTGTCCCTCAATTGTCTGGTGGAGTGGGTGGGCAGGATTGTCCATGATGGCGAGCAGTTTGTCCAGTGTCCTCCTGTCCCTCACTGACACAAACGCCTTCAACTGCGTGTCAATAGTTAGGCCGGCTTTCCGGATCAGTTTGTCAATCCGGTTTAAGTCCTTTTTGCCGGTGCTGCTCCCCCAACAAACAACTGCAAAGTACAGGGCACTGGCCACAACAGACTGAAAAAAAGATCTCCAACAGCTTTCTGCACACATTAAAGGACCTAAGCTTCCTCAGAAAAAAGAGTCTGCTCATGCTTTTCTTGTGTACAGTTTTGCTGTTGTCCTTCCAGTCCAGTCTGCTGTTCAAGTGGACTCCTAGGTACTTGCACTCCCCCACTACTGCCACCTCCCGGCCCTGGATGTTGATGGGCTCCACAGGGGTCATTTTCCCAGATTCAGATCTAACAAAGGTCTTAACTCATTCTCTTTCTATGCCACATCAATGTGGAATGCACTCCCAACAGGTATAAAAGAAAGGGCATCTCTATCCTCCTTCAAAACCGCAATAAAAGTACACCTCCAGGCAACTTCAACCCTAAACTAACACCCTCCCCGGATTGTTAATAATCAAATGTAAACAATCAAATGTAGATACTTTTCTTATGCCTTCTGATCTCTCTCTCTCTCTCTCTCTCTATGTCCACTACTTGCTGTACATATCCTACCAAGTCAGACCTACACTGTTTCAATATTCATTTCTCTGTTCTCAAATGTTGATGACTGATGATAACAACCAAACCTACCCCCTCCACACACCAAAATGTAAATAATGTAAATAATTCAATGTATACACCCTGATGATTATCTTGTGTGATGACTGTATTATGATGATAGTATATATGATAGTATATATCTGTATCATGAATCCATTTAAGTGGACCCCGACTTAAACACGTTTAAAAACTTATTCGGGTGTTACCATTTAGTGGTCAATTGTACGGAAAATGTACTTCACTGTGCAACCTACTAATAAAAGTCTCAATCAATCAATCAATTCTTCTTGAAGTCGATGACCAGCTCCTTGGTCTTGTCCACTTTAAGGAGCAGATCATCCTCAGATGATCACAACAACATCATTGAAGCAAATATCAATAAATGGCACCCTCAAAATATTGTGTTTCGTCCTCATTGTTATATTTGTTGTAAATTCTTCTTCCTATTTCTTTAAAATGTTGTTGATATTTGATTCCACAGTGTTACCTCACTTACCAATGAAGATGCACATGCTTTTGAGCATTGACGTGTTTACGCAAGGCTGTTTTAGATTAAGGTCACACCTCAAATGTTATTTTCCATCTCTGTCTTTGAAAATGTTTTGGAAAGTTTAGTGGAAGATCATTATTTCTTTGCACAATATTACTTGTGCTGTTTTGAAGTTCACACATTTAACAATTTGTCCTACCTAACAAACTGTGTTCAACTGGGATTGTGTCTCCTTGTTTCCTTCCAGGCTGTATGCGGGATCCCGAACACGTTTTGAGTGCAGCTGGTGGCACATACCGTAATTGTGCTTGGGAGATGAGGAGAAGCTAAGTGGACAACCACAACCACTGAAGTCTGACAGCCGGGGTGCACAGAAAAATGGACTAGAAGCACCGCAACTCAGGAGATCAAAGGTAAAAAAAAAAGATACATTCCCTTATGCCTTATGATCATGGTAACAGCTTTTGCTATTTTGAACATGCTTAATGAGGTATCATTAAGGAACATTACATGATTACACTTGCACAATTCAACATGTCCAAAGTAGGAAGAAGTAGTGTTTATTTAACCCTACAGTACCTATTCTCTATGTCTCAACAATTACTGACAGTTTGACCACTTCCTGTGTTTGAGGCAACGTCCACAGAAACACAGATATTTTTTAAAATGCACAATTTTCAATGCATTTTATTTTTTTGTCCACACACAGACATTTATCGTAATTTCCAGGCAATAGAACACACCTAAATATAAGCCGCACCCACCTAATTTTTGGACACATTTTATTTTGCACTAATATTGTCGGCACAACTCCAAAAGCCACAGGTGTAGTCATTGCAATATGAAATATTTACACAGGCGCTTGTGTTCATTCACAAATTCAACAAAATACAGTACCTGTAACACTGCATACAGTAGTCTACCGGAGAAGTCATTGAGAAAAATCTTCCTCGTTCTCCTCCTCCTTCGCCCTGAAACCGCTGAAGTTGTCATCTTCGTTGGCCTTTCGGGGCATATTAGTGGTGGCCCATCTGTTTTTTGCTGCAGCTGTGTACTTTTTAAATGGCCAGGTTGATCGTCTTTGGTTTTGGGGCTGCGCCTTGTGCATTTTGTCGTTACTTCAATGAGGGTGAGTCCATAACGTGCTAAATTGTTGACTGAATGATTGTTTGAGGGGGTTTGATTTTATGCGAACATTTCGTTGATCTGATGCAACAAGGCTAAATTTACTGGCAGTATGTGAAGCTCCTGAACCCGGAAAAATCCATAAATTATCCGCAGCATTGTATAAAGTGCAGACTTCAAAGAAGGAGCTTTTCAGAATGTTCAGCGTTAATGAGGTATCATTAAGGAACATGACATGATTACACTTGCACAATTAAATATGTCCAAAGTAGGAATAAGTAGTGTTTATTTAATCCTACAGTACCTTTTCTCCATGTCTCAACAACTACTGACAGTTTTACCACTTCCTGTGTTTGAGGCAATGTCAACACAAAAACAGATATTTTAAAACATTTTATTTTGTACAAATATTGTCGGCACAAGTCCATAAGCCACAGGTGTAGTCATTGAAACATGAAATATTTACACAGGCGCTTGTGTTCATTCACAAATTTAACAAAATACAGTACCTGTAACACTGCATACAGTAGTCTACCGGAAAAGTCATTGAGAACAATCTTCCTCGTTCTCCTCAGCCCTGAAATCGCTGACATTGTCATCTTCGGTGGCCTTTCGGGGCATATCATCTGTTTTTTGCTGCAGCTGTGTACTTTTTAAATGGCCAGGTTGATCGTCTTTGGTTTTGGGGCTGCGTCTTGTGCATTTTGTTGTTGTTTCAATGAGGGTGAGTCCATAACGTGCTAAATTGTTGACTGAATGATTGTTTGAGGGGGTTGGATTTTATGCGAACATTTCATTGGTCTGATGCAACAAGGCTAAATTTACTGGCAGTATGTGAAGCTCCTGAACCAAGAAACATCCATAAATTATCCGCAGCATTGTATAAAGTGCAGACTTCAAAGAAGGAGCTTTTCAGAATGTTCAGCGTTAATGAAGTATCATTAAGGAACATGACATGATTACACTTGCACAATTCAATATGTCCAAAGTAGGAATAAGTAGTGTTTATTTAATCCTACAGTACCTATTCTCCATGTCTCAACAACTACTGACAGTTTGACCACTTCTTGTGTTTGAGGCAATGTCAACACAAAAACAGATATTTTAAAACATTTTATTTTGTACAAATATTGTCGGCACAAGTCCATAAGCCACAGGTGTAGTCATTGAAACATGATATATTTACACAGGCGCTCGTGTTCATTCACAAATTTAACAAAATACAGTACCTGTAACACTGCATACAGTAGTCTACCGGAAAAGTCATTGAGAACAATCTTCCTCGTTCTCCTACGCCCTGAAACCGCTGCCATTGTCATCTTCGGTGGCCTTTCGGGGCATATCATCTGTTTTTTGCTGCAGCTGTGTACTTTTTAAATGGCCAGGTTGATCGTCTTTGGTTTTGGGGCTGCGTCTTGTGCATTTTGTCGATTCTTCAATGAGGGTGAGTCCATAAAGTGCTAAATTGCTGACTGAATGATTGTCTGAGGGGGTTTGATTTTATGTGAACATTTCATTGGTCTGATGCAACAAGGCTAAACTTACTGGCAGTATGTGGACCTTCTGAACCCGTAAAAATCCATAAATTAACCGCAGCACTCTATAAAGCGCAGGGTTCAAAGAAGGAGCTTTTCAGAATGTTCAGCGTTTGTGTGACGACGGGTAAAACTCAAGCTTTTTGTTTAAAAAAATAAATAAATAAATTAAAATTGTGAAATCATCAATGTTTTTCAAATCCTCATTTACAACAGAACATAGTTTTTTCATTACAGGAGGTTTGATTTCACATGCGCCTTACAAGACACAAAGACTATTAAATGAAACATTCTTGATGTTGTCTGGGCTTGTGTTAGTGTTCTGATTTTTTTAAATAATGTACACGTCATTGTACATTCTATATAACACTATATTGACGTTAAAAGGCCACACAAGTCAGCTTTGGCTTATTTTTCAGGCTTCTGATTGGACAACATGCACATGACAGAATGTTTTTTTTTTATGGGGACAAAAATGTTTTCCACAGGTTTTACCACCCAAGGGGTGTTTTTGAAAATATCCATGTTCATGTGGACATACTGTACTGATTGTTAGCATTTCCTTATATGGAGGGACAATAATAGACAATGTGTGACAATAGTTAAACTGCTCATGCCACGGGTGTTTGAAGTCTGGCATTGTTTTTGATTGCAACATTCATGACTACCGTATTTTTCGGAGTATAAGTCGCACCGGAGTATAAGTCGCACATGCCGAGAATGCATAATAAAGAAGGAAAAAAACATATATAAGTCGCATTTTTGGGGGAAATGTATTTGATAAAACCCAACACCAAGAATAGACATTTGAAAGGCTGAATAAGTGTACGTCATGTGAGGCATAAATAACCAACTGAGAACATGCCCGGTATGTCAACATAACATATTATGGTAAGAGTCATTCAAATAACTATAACATATAGAACATGCTATATGTTTACCAAACAATCTGTCACTCCTAATCGCTAAATCCCATGGAATCTTATACGTCTAATCTCTTACGTGAATGAGCTAAATTATATTATTTGATATTTTACGGTAATGTGTTAATAATTTCATACATAAGTCGCTCCTGAGTATAAGTCGCACCCCCGGCCAAACTATGAAAAAAACTGCGACTTATAGTCCGAAAAATACAGTATTTGCTGTGCCACACAAAGCTGAGCAGTCTTTTGCTTATACACTGTATGTGTTGTACTTGATATATTTATCTTTTTAGAGTGTATCAACCTACGCTGGAATGGTTTTAATGTGTTTGAATAAGGTTATTTAAGTGGTGGCCGACCGAGTCTGTAAATCTCATAGCTTGGAAAACGTGGTCTTATAAAATAAG
Organism: Nerophis lumbriciformis; assembly: GCF_033978685.3. Lineage (NCBI taxonomy): Eukaryota > Metazoa > Chordata > Actinopteri > Syngnathiformes > Syngnathidae > Nerophis > Nerophis lumbriciformis. The sequence continues at coordinate 27,845,269 of NC_084564.2, forward strand.
AAGTAAACCACAATAAGATAAATAAATACATGTTTAAGAAATGACAGAAAAAAATAATTACATGAGATAGAAAATAAATTAAAATGATTGGTAACATTCTATAACGTATACATAAAACATGGATATGCATACAAAAATTACTTATGAAATGGGAATACTTAAATGCAATATATTGCCTGGTATTGTTGATTTTGGCACACGTTCACTGCAACGCTTTTATCTGAGCAACACAAACAAAAGAGAGGCCATTACAGCTTGTAGCGGCGTCCTCTCAGGACCACCTCTTTCCCTTCTCCCTAACCTCCTTCTTATGTTTTGTGCATACTCTAGATAAAGATGCCCTATAGGAAATGACAGCAGTTTATTGCTTTTTACTTTGAGGACAAAATGTGTTGTTGCCTGAAAGCCTCCTGCAACCAGCTTCCCACCTGCTACCTCTTCTGTTTTCGTTTGTACTCGGCGGCCCCAAAAATATAGGAGCAACTTATGGTTTCCAGGGATTGCCTGGAGTTTATCACTCGTAATAACATCTTTTTTCTAGTGCATGGCTATCCAAAGTTAAAAGTTTGGATACTTTACAACTTATTACAGTAATGCCAGTGTTACCACAACTCAACTCAACTCTTCTATGTCCGCGGTGGTTGGTTTTCCACTTTATTATATTGACACAAGAAACTGTCACAATAGCGCATGGCTGCTGGTGGCGTGACCCCTGGATGTAGAGACGGTAGGCAAAGTGGTATTTTAATTAGGACTAAGCAGTCAAAAACTACACAATGAAAATTACTCACAACAGACAACGCACTAGAGGCACAATTAAGGCAGCACCGGCAGATAAACCCATTAGTGATCAGAGGCAGGTGAGTCCCCTGATGACTAATCAAGAGCAGGTGGGGAGAATGGCGCTCACAAACAGTGGTGAAGTCACTGCTAGATAAACCCAAAACAGGAAGTGGATCAAATATGGAAGCCCTGTAGAGGAAGAAACACAAAGCACAGGAAAACAACAACAACAAAAACAGGCGACCGGTGCAATGGACGTCGAGTGGATCTAGTTAATAGTGTGAGAGTCCAGTCCATAGTGGGGCCAGCAGGAGATCATCTTGAGTGGAGACGGGTCAGCAGTGCAGAGACGTCCCCAACTGATGCACAGATGAGTGGTCCACCCCGGGTCCCGACTTTGGACAGCTAGCGGATCTTCTGTGGTCACCTAATAACCTCTCCATGCAGGAGAGGGGGGCAGAGCAGAAAAGAGACGGCAGATCAACTGGTCTAAAAGAGGGTCTATTTAAAGGCTAGTGTATACAAAAGAGTTTTAAGATGGGACTTAAATGCTTCTACTGAGGTAGCATCTCTAACTGTTACCAGGAGGGCATTCCAGGGTACTGGAGCTCGAATAGAAAACACTCTATAGCCCGCAGACTTTTTTGGGGGCTCTGGGAATCACTAATAAGCCGGAGTTCTTTGAACGCAGATTTCTTGCCGGGACATATGGTACAATACAATCAGCAAGATAGGATGGAGATAGACCGTGTAGTATTTTATACGTATGTAGTAAAACCTTAAAGTTGCATCTTAAGTGCACAGGAAGCCAGTACAGGTGAGTATATATATATATATATATATATATATATATATATATATATATATATATATATATATATGTATATATGTATATATATATGTATATATATATGTATACAAAGGTATATACAGTATAGGCGTAATACGATCAAACTTTTTTGTTCTTGTCAAAAGTTGAGCAGCCACATTTTGTACCAACTGTAATCTTTTAATGCATCATGACTGTGAAAAACATGTTACGTGCTAACAAACGGCAACCTGTGAGATTGGTTGGAAAATAAATGTACATGTTTTAGCAGGGCACGGGGCTGGACTTAACAATTTATTTCCCCTTAAATCCTTGACCAAGTCTAATGATTCTACAACTTTGAGGATATCTGTCTTACATGTCTAACAAAGCATTATGAGCACAATCCACAGGGGGTGACACAAATGTCATTTTTACTTAGACTTAGACTTCCTTTTTGTTGTCATTCAAATTTGAACTTTACAGTACAGATAAGAATGGAGTTTAGTTGCATTAGCTCGTTGTAGTGCAGGATAAAAGAGCAATAATGTGCATATATTAATAAATAGATGACTGTACAGATAAATATGGGGCGGTATAGCTCGGTTGGTAGAGTGGCCTTGCCAGCAACTTGAGGGTTGCAGGTTCGATCCCCGCTTCCGTCATCCTAGTCACTGCCGTTGTGTCCTTGGGCAAGACACTTTACCCACCTGCTTCCCAGTGCCACCCACACTGGTTTAAATGTAAGTTAGATATTGGGTTTCACTATGTAAAGCGCTTTGAGTCACTAGAGAAAAAGCGCTATATAAATATAATTCACTTCACTTCAAATATATTGCACTTTTGCATATGCATCCACGTTTATGGATATATGTTATGTTGTCTTTATATTCCTGCGAGTTAATCCATTTTTGGGGGGAATTGAGGGGATTATTATGATGCGTTCAAGAGTCTGATGGCCCGAGGGAAGAAGCTGTTACAGAACCTGGAGGTTCCGCTCCGGAGGCTGCGGAACCTCTTTCCATGAATTGATTAACTTAAACAAGTTGAAAAACTTATTCGGGTGTTACCATTTAGTGGTCAATTGTACGGAATATGTACTGTACTGTGCAATCTCAATCAATCAATCAATCAATGTTTATTTATATAGCCCTAAATCACAAGTGTCTCAAAGGGCTGCACAAGCCACAACGACATCCTCGGTACAGAGCCCACATAAGGGCAAGGAAAACTCACCCCAGTGGGACGTCGATGTGAATGACTATGAGAAACCTTGGAGAGGACCGCATATGTGGGAACCCCCACCCCCCCTCTAGGGGAGACCGAAAGCAATGGATGTCGAGTGGGTCTGACATAATATTGTGAAGTGGATACAACACAACAGTGAGAGTCCAGTCCATAGTGGGGCCAGCAGGAAACCATCCCGAGCGGAGACGGGTCAGCAGCGCAGAGATGTCCCCAACCGATGCACAGCCGAGCGGTTCACCCCGAGTCCCGACTCTGGACAGCCAGCACTTCATCCATGGCCACCGGACCTGTGTAACTCCCACTCCCCAAGAGTCAGGGGGGGGGGGGGGGGGGCAGAGGAGAAAAGAAAAGAAACGGCAGATCAACTGGTCTCAAAAGGGGGGCCTATTTAAAGGCTAGAGTATACACATGAGTTTTAAGATGGGACTTAAATGCTTCTACTAATACAAGTTTCAATCAATCAATCAATAGAGTCCGGCAGTGAAAACAGTCCTTGGTGGGGGTGGGAGGAGTCTCTGCAGATTTTTCTGATCCCTGGTCAGGCAGCGGCTTTTTGCGATCTCCTGGATAGGAGGAAGAGGAGTCCTAATGATCTTTTCCGCCGTCCTCACCACTCTCTGCAGAAACTTCCAGTCTGATGCACTGAGGCATACTCATGGGAAGAACCTCGTAGAACCTCCTAATCAACGCAGCAAGACGGCATTTGTCTATGCATTACTCGGAAAATAGGCCTACTTACCCTACGTGACAGAAAAACCCATTTCCAAAATGTTTTTTTTTTTTTTTTTTTTTTAAATCATTTTTACGCCGCCACCGTACTCTCCCACAGGCACTTCTGGCGAAGACCAATGCCAGCACACATGGTAACGCTGTAAAGACAAATTTCTCTGGGGCAAAATCCGCTACTGTCAGAGTGTGACTTTTACAAACGTTGGCACACAGAAAATAGCTTTTCGGAGACGGTTTCAATTTCATTGCCCACATGTGCAATCTTGCATGAGATGCAAGTATTGACTATCACTTTGGTGCAGATGGTGTATTAAAGCCCCCCCTAGCCCCCAACCCCCTCCCCATCTAGTATGTGTCAAGCGCTGTGTTCAGTGTTGCCGTTGGGCGAGTCCTTTTTGCTCAGCCATGCTGGGAATGAAAGCATTTCTGGTGTCATACTCATTAGCGGTTACTTTGTCGAACTTTGGTCGCTGCCTCATTGATGCTTCGGCTTGTCGGCGATTCCTGTTTACCTGCCTTGCAACACATTGAATAGTCCCCCTTCCTGTTTGCCACGCTGGTGTGTGCAGTTGTCTGTTGTGTTTAATGAACTGTTTGCATCGACGTGTCGACGGAGCTCACCCTGCCACCTGGTCTGGTCCCGGGTTGCTGCCGGGCTCCCCCCTGCCTTTTTTTCTCTCTGAATCTTCCCTGACTGCTCCTGGAGAGTCAAGATAAGACTCGCTGATGTTTGTCTGCTCCCCGGCAGATTACTGAGGCGGACAGGTACAAGGACTCTGGCAGTGCCAGTCTGCTGGAGGCCAAAGAACTTGCACAGGATGGCTGAGCTGATCACAGCGTACCCCATATGCGGGCTGCTGGTGCTTACCCAATTACCTTTCAAAGGAATATTCTACAAAATGTGATTGAAATATACTGTGTGTGCGGGTTTGTGTATGTATACATATATATATATATATATATATATATATATATATATATATATAGTGGTGTAATCAGCATGGTGAGCTATATGAGGCCCGCCCAAAATATTTCTGTACTTTTCTAAATAAAGGGGACCACAAAATATCATTATTGGCTTTTTTTTAACAAAAACATCTTAAGGTACATTAAACATATGTTTCTTATTGCAAATTTGTGCTTAAATAAAATAGTGAACTTGTCTTTTAGTAGTAAGTAAACAAACAAAGGCTCCTAATTTAGCTGCTGACATATGCAGTAACATATTGTGTCATTTCTCATTCTATTATTTTGTCAACATTATTAAGGACAAGTGGTAGAAAATGAATGATTAATCTACTTGTTCATTTACTGTTATCTGGTTATTTTCTGTTTTAACATGTTCTATCTACAATTCTGTTAAAATTTAATAATCACTTATTCTTCTGTTTTTAGATACTTTACATTAGTTTTGGATGATACCACAAATTTGTGTATCAATCCTATACCAAGTAGTTACAGGATCATACATTGGTCATATGCAAAGTCCTCATGTGTCCAGGGACATGTTTCCTGAGTTTATAAACATAATATACATTTTTTTTAAATGAAAGAAGATTTTGTGATGCTGAAAAATATCAATGTAATCATAGTAGTATCGACGAGATAAGCTCCTGTATCATTACAGTGGATGTTAGGTGTAGATCCATCAATGGCGTTTGTTTACCGTATTTCCTTGAATTGGCGCCGGGGCGGTAATTAATTTAAAACCTCTTCTCACTCCGGCGCTTACCAAAGGCATGCGGTAAATTTAGGCCTGCACTTATAAATTTGAGTGTGATGTAAGGATACCAACATGAAAAGCACATTTAATAAAAACAACTTTATTATGGTCTTACCTTTACTTATAAATGAAGTCCATGCGCAGCTCCTTCTGACCAAAAGTATCGATAACTTGTTAATAGAAGTCTTCCTTATCTTTCTTCAGTTTTAAAAGTCTCTCTGTCTCGATGGAGATATTCCTTTAATTATTACCTCCTGCTTCGATTGAAAGTCCAGTTTAAAAAACTGTTTTATTTTAGATATGTAATCCTCTATGTTAAAAGTGCAAGCGAGAGGAAAAAATAAACGATCGCTGCTCACTGTTTCTGCTTGTTGTCACTTCTTCTGCAACCGAGTAGTCGCAAGAAGGATCACTAGTGCCCTCTACCACCAGGAGGCGGGAGTCATTTAATGACTCATGTTTGACACACGCAGCTACGGTATATTAATAAAACATAGCTGCTTACTGTTCTTTTTAGCATATTCAATAGCTTGGACCTTAAATCCTACTGAATAGCTCTTAATCTTCTTCTCTTTATGCGATTTTAAATTATTGAAATCAGCCTCCTCCATTTTGAAAATGATGACAGGTGAAGTGTCACTCGTGACGTGACGAGTTTGACCCGGCGGAAATTCTAGGCATATGCTAATTATTTTGCGAAACGAGTTTGATCCGGCGGAAATTCTAGACATGCGTTAATAGAAATAATAAATTGCGAAACGAGTTTGACCCGGCGTTAATCCTGAGTCGGCGGTAATGCTAAGCATGCGCTAATTATTTTGCGAAACGAGTTAGACCCGGTAGTAATTCCAGGCAGGTGCATACTATATACCCGGCGGCAATTCAAGGAAATACGGTATATTGTAGCGTCTCGGAAGAGTTGGTGCTGCAGGGAATTCTGGGAATTTGTTCTGTAGTGTTTGTGTTGTGTTGCGGTGCAAATATTCTGAGCGTCTCTTCAGGATGTGCCGTTTTGAGGGCGGTCTTATTTACGTGGCTCACCTTCGACAGCGTCTTCTCCCCGTCATCTTTGTTGTAGCGGTGTAGCGTGCAAGGACGGGGGTGGAATAAGTGTCAAAAGATGGAGCTAACTCTTTTAATGACATTCTGACTTTACTTCAATCAATAACGGAGCAGCATCTCCTCATCCGTGGCTCAATAATGCAACATCAACGCCGGAAGTGTGTCCCGTAAAAAACTGTCCGACCGGAAAGCTCTAATAACCAAAGTTCCGTGGGTGAATAATGTAAACTCACTACACCGGTATGTTTTAGCGCTTTGATAGCTAGTTTACTGACAGATATAAGTAAGAACTTTACACTACTTTATATTAGAAATGACAACAGCAGAAGATAAATGTCCCATAACAAGAAGATAGAAAAAAAGAATAAGCTTATGACTACGGTGTCGCCACGAACTACAATGGCGGATACGCGCACATTTTCAGTACTTATGCACATCCCAAATACAGATCAGCAGGTACCAGAAGGTAAGAAAAGTTGTTTTTTGATAATATATTGCAAAACAAAACACCAGATCATGTCTGCTAATAGCTGCCATTTTGCGGTCCTTACACACGCACCAAAATAATACTCTTATGTTTAATGCACCGACAATCCATCAAGCGGTGCGGCTTCATAGCTTACCAAAGTCGTACTAAAAACATTTTGCCAATTTTTGATCGCTGTGTGTAATGTCCTATATTCTCAATGAAACATTTAAAGTTTTGGTGTTGTTTACTGGCATATCTCTTATGTGTGACTGCCATCTTCAAGTCACACTTATCATTACACCATGTACCAAATAAAATGGCTTTGAGGTGGGTAAGCACAACCATAATTATGCCGTACATTAGGCGCACCAGCTCATAAGGCGCACTGTCCATTTTTGAGAAAATTAAAGGATTTTATGTGCGCCTTATAGTCCGAAAAATACGGTATGACATTTTTTTTATGTTAGTGCATCTTTATTCTTATTCAAAGCTGCCTTAGTTTAGTTTAGTCTTTATTTGAAGAGACAATGCACAGAAACATTAAGCTCAAAGACAGATATGTTCTTCACCAGATTATAGCTAAATAGCTAATTTCCATCTGCAGTCCCTGGCTACCTAAATCAAAGAGACACAAAAAACATGCAATTCAATTATACCAAAAAAATCATACTATAGCATGTAATCAAATTAAGAAAAGTCATAAAATGCCCTTTCATTGACACATACTTATACATTACAACCACCCCTCCTTTACATCATAACACAGACAATACATGCTCTTGTTCACATCTGTCATCATTTGTTAAACACAACCATGATTTTAACAGACACACCTTACAGCTTACAGCAAAATGCTCTCATGGATAAATATAATACACCTTAAGTTGATGTGTCAATCATAGTGCCCACCTCAGTGACCATGTGAGCATCTTTGATTGCTCCAAATGCCCATGACCTCTAGTGCAGTGTTTTTCAACCTTTTCTGAGCCAAGGCACATTTTATTCATTGAAAAAAATCCAGAGGCACACAACCAGCAGAAATCATTGAAAAATGAAACTCAGCAGCCAATATTGACAGTTAAAAAGTCGTTCTCGCAATTGTTGGATATGAATTTAAACCATAACCAACCATGCATCAATATAGCTCTTATCTCAAAGTAGGTGTTCTGTCATGACCTGTCACATCACGCCGTGACTTATTTTGAGTTTTTTTGCTGTTTTCCTGTGTGTAGTGTTTTAGTTCTTATTTTGGTGGCTTTTCCTCTTTTGTTGGTATTTTCCTGTAGCAGTTTCATGTCTTCCTTGAACGCTATTCCCCGCACCTGCTTTGTTTTCGCAATCAAGACTATTTAAGTTGTGCGGACGCTATCCTTCTTTGTGTGGACATTTATGATTGTCATGTCATGTCCGGATGTACTTTGTGGACGTCGTCTGCTCCACACGCTGTAAGTCTTTGCTGTCGTCCAGCATTCTGTGTTTGTTTACTTTGAAGCCAGTTCAGTTTTAATTTCGTTTTGCATAGCCATCCCTAAGCTTCAATGCCTTTTCTTAGCGGCACTCGCCTTTTGTTTATTTTTGGTTTAAGCGTAAGACACTTTTTTACCTGGACGCTGCCTCCCGCTGTCGTCTGCATATTGGGATCACGACAAACATCTACAAAGCAATTAGCTACCTGCTACCACTAGAGATGTCCGACAATGGCTTCTTTGCCGATATTCCGATATTGTCCAACTCTTAATTACCGATTCTGATTTTAACCGATACCGATATATACAGTCGTGGAATTAACACATTATTATGCCTAATTTTGTTGTGATGCCCCGCTGGATGCATTAAACAATGTAACTTTACCATGAATTGATTAACGTGGACCCCGACTTAAACAAGTTGAAAAACTTATTCGGGTGTTACCATTTAGTGGTCAATTGTACGGAATATGTACTGTACTGTGCAATCTACTAATAAAAGTTTCAATCAATCAATCAAAAACAATGTTTTCCAAAATAAGAGAACAACTTCAACTCCAATTATGGAAAAAAGTGCCAACATGGCACTGCCATATTTATTATTGAAGTCACAAAGTGCATTATTTTTTTTAACATGCCTCAAAACAGCAGCTTGGAATTTGGGACATGCTCTCCCTGAGATAATCCTGATACCCACTACAACTATGGGAAATACTATACTTTGACTTTCACAAATTGCATTGTTTTTTTAATTGTTTTTAACAGGGATGTCCGATAATGGCTTTTTGCCGATATTCCGATATTGTCCAACTCTTTAATTACCGATACCGATATCAACCGATACCGATATATACAGTCGTGGAATTAACACATTATTATGCCTAATTTGGACAACCAGGAATGGTGAAGATAAAGTCATTTTTTTTTTTAAATTATAAAATAAAATAAGATAAATAAATTACATTTTTTTGAATAAAAAATAAAGTAAAACAATACAAAAACAGTTACATAGAAACTAGTAATTAATGAAAATGAGTAAAATTAACTGTTCAAGGTTAGTACTATTAGTGGACCAGCAGCACGCACAATCATGTGTGCTTACGGACTGTATCCCTTGCAGACTGTATTGATATATATTGATATATAATGTAGGAACCAGAATATAAATAACAGAAGGAAACAACCCTTTTGTGTGAATGAGTGTGAATGAGTGTAAATGGAGGAGGAAGTTTTTTTGGGTTGGTGCACGAATTGTATCTTGTGTTTTTTATGTTGATTAAATGAAAATAAATTAAAAATTAAAAAACGATACCGATAATAAAAAAAAATGATGCCGATAATTTCCGATATTACATTTTAAAGCATTTATCGGCCGATATTATCGGCAGGCCGATATTATCGGACATCTCTAGTTTTTAAACATGCCTCAAAACAACAGCTACAAAAACAATGAAGGCACACAGCTTCAGTCCAGAGTATACTAGAGTAATAAAGTAAACAATAACATAGTCCTCCTTTAGTGGGAGAGTGCCTGGCATACTGTATAACAGGAAATTATAATCTGGGCTCAATCTGCCCTACTCTAACGTATTTGTATGAGTAACACAAAGTGCTGCAAGCTAATGGTGAGTGCTTGAAGTGGCCTAGCAGTCAGCCATCCATGCATCCATCCATTTTCTACCACATGTCCCTTTGGGCGGAGTCTTTAAGCGACAACTGTGTGGCACTACTTTTTTTCGGTGTTTGCTTTTCATCCATCTTCCGCTTGTATTCATCGTGTATCTCCTTATGATTCTTGAAGAGGTGGGAGATCAAATTGCTCGTATTAAAGGAAGACGTCTTGGTTCTTCCTCGCATAACCAACTTTTTGCAGACATTGCAAATTGCCAGTTTTTTATCCGTCAGACACACTTTAAAATAATCCCAAACCATAGACATGGTGTCGTTTGTCAGTCACCGAGCGAGCTCGCTTGTTAGCCACGGCTACAGCACCGGCAACAACACACTCTTGTTGTTGTTATGCTGCGCTCGCGGCGGTTTGATGAGGTCATCAAGCGTCGCCAGTAAACCTCTCATGCTGCAGTCGTCAACTCCTGTGTTGTGTGTGGGAAAGGGGCGAAGGGAGGGGCTGCTGACTGGGAGACGCAATTGCTCTATACTGCTCCCTACGTCCGTGTTTTACCGGATATGTACCGCTCTGTACAGCACCGTTTTAAAAAGTAATTAATTTTACTTTTTGAAACCGATACTGATAATTTACGATGTTGCATTTTAAAGCAGCTTGGAATTTGGGACATGCTCTCCCTGAGATAATCCTGATACCCACTACAACTAGGGGAAATACTATACTTTGACTTTCACAAAGTGCATTATTTTTTTATTGTTTTTAACAGGGATGTCCGATAATGGCTTTTTGCCGATATCCGATATTCCGATATTGTCCAACTCTTTAATTACTGATATCAACCGATACCGATCTATACAGTCGTGGAATTAACAAATTATTATGCCTAATTTTGGACAACCAGGTATGGTCCCTTGATAAAAAAATAAATAAAATAAAATAAGATAAATAAATACAATTTTCTTGAATAAAAAAAAAAAGTAAAACAATATAAAAACAGTTACATAGAAACTAGTAATTAATGAAAATTAGTAAAATTAACTGTTAAAGGTTAGTACTATTAGTGGACCAGCAGCACGCACAATCATGTGTGCTTACGGACTGTATCCCTTGCAGACTGTATTGATGTATATTGATATATAATGTAGGAACCAGAAAATTAATTAATTAATTAATATCATTTATTGGCATTTATCTCTAGCTGCCACCTACTGATTTGGAAGAGTATTACATGGTTACTCTGCCGAGATATAGACAGCACAGACACTCAACAACAGCGCATTTGCGGATTATAACTACTGGTTTGCAGAAAATATTTTCAACCCAATTAGGTGAAATTACATAATCTCCCACGGCACACCAGACTGTATTTCACAGTGGTTGAAAAACACTGCTCTATGGGCTTTTGAATGGACACTGCCATGATGCCGCTAAACTGAAATAAAACTATTACAAAGTACACACTGACTTGCCACTACATAAAGGTTTAGCAGAGACTAAGTATAATCCTTTCCATGAGATAATTCAATTTGGTCCATCAAATTAGAACAAGCATTCACCTGCAGAGCACAACGCCCACGTTGATAATCAGCCACTGAAATTACTGGTTGCCACAATCATCTGACCTCCCTAGTCGTTGTGGCCCCGAAACAACCACCTGGAGTGTTTAGGAGGATATGTGATCTGACAATATCTGGATTGTTCACTGCTGGTTTTAACCACACTGCAGACATGTCATCATATGTCAGCTGTAATGAGATTTGCAGTAAAGATTAGACGCTGTAACGACATGCGGCTTGTCTTGGTAAAGTACACGGTGAATAAATTGCAGGGATGTTCGGAATAAGTTAAGGAGCAGGCTTTTACAAGGATACGTGTGGCTTACGAATGAATTGGACAATGAATCTGCTGCTGACTGACATGTTTTTATATATACAATGATCTGTCTGCAACAGCGGAGCTCCGACTGCGAACATTCGAAAGTTGTGACCCATCCAATCATTCACTCTACCTTCAGGCTGAAGCAATTTTAGTCATCCCCTCAGTCTTCCAATCATTTGGACAGCACGCCCGCTGAGTTGACACCCTTCAGCACGTGGATAACACCCATATTTCTATACATCCATCCATCCGTGGTGTAAATCACGGCAGCGGGCTGTAGCTAATCCCAGTTAACATACGTTGGACGAGTTGACAGGTCGTCACAAGGCAGATAAAGCCTTAAGTTTGTGTTACGCGAATCACGAACGTATGCAAGAAGGCTTCCTTCTCAGAGAAGACTTTTAAGAACGTTCATGTTTTTAAGAGCAGGCTTAAGACCCACCTTTTTGATTTGGCTTTTACCTGATATGAATTAATTTATTGAAGTCATTTGTATTTTACTTTTTATACTATTAGTTATGAAATATTCTATTTAGTTCTATGTATTTACTATTTATATGCTGTATATTCATTTTATTTTATTTTATTTTTTTTTTTCTATTAACTTTCATACGTCTTACTTGTATTTTATTCCTTATCTCTACTCATGGTTCTTACTATTTTACAAGTTTTATAATATTTATTTTGCAACGTTCCTCAGAGGGAGCCATCTGCCTCAAGGTTATCGGCCGTGTTTGTGGGGGTGCTTTTGTGCCAGCGTTTAGCAGGTTATAGTTTACTTTGTAGATCATTTTAGCTGTTTGCAAATGCACCAAATCATTACGTTTCTGCATTTGTGATTCAATAAATAAAGGGTTTGTATGTTCTCTATATCCAACATTATGTATTATTCTAGTTGATCTGTTTTGTAACACAGTTAGTGAATGAAGCGCACATTTGTGGTTTTTTCCCCATATTTCTACACAGAAACTCAGATATGGTAACACTAGCGAGAGTACACGCAATTTCATAGTTTGCAAAGGCTGTTCAGCGTGTAGTATTTGGATCTTAGTAGATCAGGCCCTAGTTATAATAACTTTCCAACACAATAATTACAGCACAACAAGCACACATTGAGCAACACAAAGAGCAACCATCGTTAAGCAAGCGGAAGTTCTCTTGGGGAACTTAACAGTGTCAAAATATACAATGTTTACATTAAATGTTATATTCATTATGACTTAAAGGGGAACATTATCACAATTTCAGAAGGGTTAAAACCATTAAAAATCAGTTCCCACTGGCTTATTTTATTTTTCAAAGTTTTTTTCAAAATTTTACCCATCACGCAATATCCCTAAAAAAAGCTTCAAAGTGCCTGATTTTAACCATCGTTATAAACACCCGTCCATTTTCCTGTGACGTCACTAGTGATGCCAATACAAACAAACATGGCGGAACAAACAGCAAGGTATAGCGACATTAGCTCAGATTCAGACTCTGATTTTAGCGGCTTAAGCGATTCAACAGATTACGCATGTATTGAAACGGATGGTTGTAGTGTGGAGGCAGGTAGCGAAAACGAAATTGAAGAAGAAACTGAAGCTACTGAGCCATATCGGTTTGAACCGTATACAAGCGAAACCGACGAAAACGACACGACAGCCAGCGACACGGGAGAAAGCGAGGACGAATTCGGCGATCGCCTTCTAACCAACGATTGGTATGTGTTTGTTTGGCATTAAAGGAAACTAACAACTATGAACTAGGTTTACAGCATATGAAATACATTTGGCAACAACATGCACTTTGAGAGTGCAGACAGCCCATTTCAGGCGCGCTAAGAACATATATTTTTCCACGATTTCAGCACTCAGGTTAACCATACCGCGAGTAATGAATAAAGTTTTCATCAATTAATATTTTCTGTAGACATACCCTCATCCGCTCTCTTTTCCTGAAAGCTGATCTGTCCAGTTTTGGAGTTGATGTCAGCATCTGCTTTGAGTGTCGCAGGATATCCACACATTCTTGCCATCTCTGTCGTAGCATAGCTTTCGTCGGTAAAGTGTGCGGAACAAACGACTGACCATTTCGTCGACTTTCCCCACACCCTCGTATTTTGAACAAATTTTGTCCAATTTCTTGCCACTTTCGCATCTTTGGGCCACTGGTGCAACTTGAATCCGTCCCTGTCCGTGTTGTTACACCCTCCGACAACACACCGACGAAAGTGAGAAAATGGCGGATTGCTTCCCGATGTGACGTCACAACGTGACGTCATCGCTCCGAGAGCGAATAATAGAAAGGCGTTTAATTCGCCAAAATTCACCCATTTAGAGTTCGGAAATCGGTTAAAAAAATATATGGTCTTTTTTCTGCAACATCAAGGTATATATTGACGCTTACATAGGTCTGGTGATAATGTCCCCCTTTAAGGCTTACAGTATCTCAGGGTCACTAGATGTAGTTAAACAAATTTAGTCACAAGGTTGAAACGTCATTCTGAAGTAGGGCTGCATGATTGCGGCCAAAATAATAAATCACAATTATTTTCATCAATATTGAAATCTCGATTATTAATCACGGGTATCCAAAAGGTTTGAAATAACATGGTGTTTTGCACAAGTCAGCAATTTACTTGCTGTAATTGGGTCTCGGAAGTGGGAGGAGGTGTGAACTTGACGTCATTGTGTGATTTGGAATACAATTGTCGAATAGAAAGGCTAAATAAATGTAAACACATATCTATAAAGACAGATCTTTGTGTTTGTGTTCATTATCAGTATTAATATTCCGTCTTGTTCACATTACATGATACCTTGAGCTCTGTCTATCTATTTTGAGTCGCGTTTTGTGGGTGGCCCACATGTCATGATTTAGACAGCACGACTTGACCTAACCGTAGATTTGATCCTGTGTAGTGTAAAAAATGTATATGAAATGAACAAATACAAAAATATAGCATTTTTTAGTGTAAAGATTGCACCCATGTGAACAAGTCCATCAATGTGCATTTCCATTTCCGTATTACCTGGATTCATACACGTGCAGATGTCGGGGATGCACAAATTCTAATGGGAGCACATTTTGTTGGTCCAGACTCTGTCTCAAGACACAAAGTAAAAACTTTGTGCGGCCCAGAATTTACCTACAGTGGTCCCCAAGTAAATTGAGTTTTCAACCCCTGGCCTGTATAGCAGGGGAGAATTGTTATTCACTGAAAAAGAGTCAACATACAACCATTATTGTGTAAATAATTGGAAACACGAGTGAATATATCCTTGGGTCTTGACTGTAGGTAAGCATGGGGGTGGTAGAATGATGGTGTGGGGCTGCCCAAGTGCTGGTGGCATTGGGGGAGCTGTGTTTCATTGAGGGGAAACATGAACTCCAATGTCCAATACGGTGACAATCTTCTGCAAAAAATTGGCAGTTTTCCCAATATGATGAGGACAAACACACTTCCAAGATGATGTGATGAAGCGTCTTGCTGCTGAAGCTGAAGGTGATGGAGTGTCCGAGTATGTTTCCTCCGGAACTGAATCAAATTTTGCACCGGTGGAAAAAAGATGGAGTGTAAGGTGTCGAACCAATGATGTTGTAATGGAGGAGTGGAAGAGGATTCCAGTGACATCTGTTGCTCTGGAGAATTGTGCGTCTTCGAGCAGGGCTCTTCAACTGGTGCCCTGCTCGAAGACACCATACCACCCCCGAGTTCAAAACTTGGGAGACACACATTTTTGCAGTAACTTCCTAAAAACACATGTGTGCTACAGTTGGAAAGAAGAACTTGGACCACTTTAAAAACATTGACAGATTCTTGCATTGACATTTGAACAGTAAACATAGAAAGTTGGGGTCCAAACTTGTAAATTACATAACCGAGGCGTTCCTCCCTTTAAGTCCTCTCCTTTTTGGCAGTTGCAAATATTCTATTTATTTATTATTTGTTTTATTTTTGTAATGTAATTATTGTAACTCAGATGTTGCTGTCACTTGTTTATTTCAGATGCAGTCAGTAGTCATTTGATCAATTTAGCGTATTTTTCGGATTATGAATCACAGTTTTTTTCATAGTTTGGAGCGACTTATGTGTGAAATTATTAACAGATTACCGTAAAATATAAAATAATATTTTTTATCTCATTCACGTAAGAGACTAGGCGTATAATCGTCACACACACACGTCAACCAATAAATATTCGACGGGGGCGGGTCATGGCAGAATTGCATTGTGAAAAAAAAGATGCTACCTGCTACTACTTTCGTACCTATGAAAATGTATCATTTCAACATTGGCGGTAACTTATAAAAACAGAGAAGGGCTGAACAAGAATGGCACCGAAAAGGAAATCATATACTGCAGATTACAAGCTGGAAGTAGTGAAATATGCAGCAGAAAACGGCAATCGAGCAGCAGAAAGAAAGTTTGGAGTAAGCGAGAAACTTGTAAGGGACTGGCGAAAAGCGGAGGCTACTCTTACTGAAATGAAGAAAACTAAAAAAGCTAATTGTGGGCTCAAAAATGCAACTTATACTCTAGTGCGACTTACTGTATATATGTTTTTTTCCTTCTTTATTATGCATTTTCGGCTGGTGCGACTTATTCTCCGGAGCGACTTATAATCCGAAAAATACTGTATTAAATTATGTTGGTAGTGTTCCTCAAAGTTCCATTTTAGGTCCTCTTTTTTTCATAATTTAGTCTATTCAACTAGTGACCCGCGAGGTCAGTTAAAACATTTTGTGAAAGACTCACTTTTTTAAAGCAGATTCTTAAAAAACACAGGAGTGTTTTCATAGAGATGATCTTTTACTATATTTTTGCAGAAGGTCCCTAAAAAACAGCAGCGCACTCCTGTAACTCTGTCAGCATAAATAGTGTCAAATGTATATATATAAGCCGCACCAACAAAAAAAATACAAAAAAAAAAAAAAATTATATTAGCCACACCGGGCTAAAAGCCACAGATATATATGTTCTGAAATTAGATATTTACACAGAAAGTTTGTGTATTTTTTTATTTACATACCTTTATTCTTTCCAAATTGCCTGTAACACAGCAGTAAAACGGTTAATCAAACAAAACAGACGTCATCGACATGGGCACACGAGCTGCGGAAGCTAGCTCTCCAATCAGCTAAACAGATTCAATAACGCCACCGTGACGTCTTGGGGATTTTATTGAAGAATCTGTGAAATTGAAAAAATACTAACAGAGTGTCATTGTAACGTAATAATACTAACACAGACACTCATAAACGTGTTAGCATATTTGCTAATACTAATGCTAGATTGATTACATTACGATGGCACGTACACATATGCATGAAAACACTCCTACAGACATCACACATGGGAAGGTTTAGTAAGTAAGAATTGTTTTAGTTACAACTTAAAAATGTTGCTTGGAGTGATGAATTAAGAATCCGTACGAGTAAAAACACTATGGAAGATTAGAAGACATGACTACACTTCTACTTCCGGTTCCAAGCTCTAAACGACAAGAAACACTTGTAGGCATTCACCCAGCTGCACCTGCAGTAAACGAGCTTGTCCAAAAGAGGGTGCCATAGCACAAACAATGAATCACCATTTAAGTGTCTTTGCATGTGTTTGATAAAAACTATATGGCCGAAATTAGCCGCACCGTTTTATGAGCCACCGGGTGCAAAGCCTAGGAAAAAAAATTGCGGTTTATAGTCCGGAATTTACGGTAAGAGTAAAGGGAGAAATCCGGACCCTCTGCCCTATAGCTTTCTGGAAATTTGGCCCCCAAAACAATTTAGCTGATTATCCTTTTCTTAGAGGAGTAAGGCAGTGCGAGATAGCGTTGTATATTTTACAGTCGTGTGATGGGTGATGAGCCAAGGAGATGCCAACGAGGAATCATTGAACAAAAACTTTTATTCGTTTCAGTGAGCCTCCGACTGCAGCTGGAGTTTCCAGGAGTTTCTCTCTTCTGATGTCCTCTCGGACAACTATCCTTAAATACCTTTGTCCCAAAAACCCCCACTCTTCGTAACTCTAGCCTTGGAGCCGGCCTCTCTGTACAAAAGCCCAGCTTGTTGTTTGGCTCGTTAACCTCCGTATTTCCTGTGATCGGTTTGAGTCAGACGACCTATATACTCTGATGATTAACTTGTGTGATGACTGTATTATGCTGATAGTATATATTCATACCATGAATTGATGAACGTGGACCCCGACTTAAACAAGTTGAAAAACTTATTCAGGTGTTACCATTTAGTGGTCAATTGTACGGAATATGTACTGTATTGTGCAATCTACAAATAAAAGTCAATCAATCAATCAAACTCTATCCTCTACCCCTATCTGTGGGGGCTTCCTACCAGATGTAGCTAATGTCTTTATCTCTCCTTAAATCAAACTGCTACTATCTTTTAAGTTCCTCAATGTCATGGGAGCAAAGCCCCCACTCTCTGGAGTGCTTGTGATGGACATGACTTTAGTAGAATAACCCTCTAAAGCAGGGATGTCAAACGTACGAACAGGTTTTATCCGGCCCGCGGGATGAGTTTGCTAAGTATAAATATGAGCCAAAATATTTGAATGAAAGAAACTGCTGTTCTAAATGTGTCCACTAGATGTCGCGTTAGCAATTATTTGTATGTTTGTAGTTTATGCTACATATGTAAAAAAAAAAATATACCACATGTTAGTGCACCAGTCTAGGAAAATGATCAAACTACATAATAACATCCTGTAATTTGATTTTGATATTATTTTATTTATTTTGATAGATTGAAAATTAACACCAATGAGTTGACTGATGAACATTATCACATCGTTTATTCAGAAAGTATAAATAACGACAAATAAATATATAATACTATTACCGCAACATGTAAGTGTAAAAAAAAAAATACAATTTCAGAATGTTCTTGTTCTTCTATTTTTAAACAAAGAAAACAACCTAAAGTTGTCTTTATTTTTAAGTTATCATGCTGTGATTTTACCAGCCCGGCCCACTTGGAAGTCGATTTTTTTCCCATGTGGACCCCGATCTAAAATTAGTTTGACACACCTGCTCTAAAAGATTCTGCGACCAAATACAAATACATGCTACTTCACATTCATAAAATAAAATTGTATTTGGTATAATTCACCTCAATAGCAATGGTGCACACACAGACAGGGGTGTACACATAAAGTGTATCATTTGTGTTGTCAGCCATTCATAAAACAATGGCTGTGTTAGTATTTTTAGTGCATAGTAAAGCTACACCGCTATACAAGCTGTACACTGACTGCTTTAAAGTACTTGTATATTCACATTTTCTTTTAAAAATATTGTCCTTTGAAAAGACGTACACAATGTTGAATTGTTGAAATGTGAGGAGAATAATGTACAGTCGTGGTCAAAATAACATAATGTCATGGCTGTCTTGAGTTTCAAATAATTTCTACAACTCTTATTTTTTTGTGATAGAGTGATTGGAGCACATACTTGTTGGTCACAAAAAACATTCATGAAGTTTGGTTCTTTTATGAATTTATTATGGGTCTACTGAAAATGTGAGCAAATCTGCTGGGTCAAAAGTATACATACAGCAATGTTAATATTTACTTACATGTCCCTTGGCAAGTTTCACTGCAATAAGGCACTTTTGGTAGCCATCCACAAGCTTCTGCTTGAATTTCTGACCACTCCTCTTGATAAAATTGGTGCAGTTCAACTAAATGTGTTGGTTTTCTGACATGGACTTGTTTCTTCAGTATTGTCCACACATTTAAGTCAGGACTTTTGGAAGGCCATTCTAAAACCTTAATTGTAGCCTGATGTAGCCATTCCTTTACCACTTTTGACGTGTGTTTGGGGTCATTGTCCTGTTGGAACACCCAACCGCCCCCAAGACCCAACCTCCGGGCTGATGATTTTAGGTTATCCTGAAGAATTTGGAGGTAATCCTCGTTTTTCATTGTCCCATTTATTCTCTGTAAAGCACCAGTTCCATTGGCAGCAAAACAGGCCCAGAGCATAATTCTACCACCTCCATGCTTGACGGTAGGAATTTTGTTCCTGGGATTAAAGGCCTCACCTTTTCTCCTCCAAACATATTGCTGGGTATTGTGGCCCATTACATTTTTGTTTCATTTGACCACAGAACTTTCCTCCAGAAAGTCTTATCTTTGTCCATGTGATGTCACAATAACAGATTTGGTCACATTTTCAGTAGACCCATAATAAATTCATAAAGAACCAAACATCATGAATGTTTTTTTTTGTGACCAACAAGTATGTGCTCCAATCACTCTATCACAAAATAATAAGAGTTGTAGAAATTATTAGAAACTCAAGACAGCCATGATATTATGTTCTTTACAAGTGTATGTAAACTTTTGCCCACGACTGTATGTATGCTAATTGTATACTCTATTTTTCTTGGTTGCATTAGTCCTATCGTGTTTGCTTTCACTGGGCCTAATTAAATACAAGGCTCATGTAGTTTCACGACACTGCTACTTGCCTCTAGGAATGGCATAGAAAAAGTGTCCCACATTAATTTTGCTTTCAGAAATCCCTTGTCTATTAATAACCGCGCATATTGGTATTCTGCTCCGTCAACGCCTCCACGCTGTAGTAAATGGAGGGCAGGGATGAATGAACACATATTATCATTGTCGCTGTGTTTTCAGTTCGCACTGAGCCTCCAGTGACGGCGGAGTCTGAGAGCCTCCACCAATAACGGAGAGTCAATTTGCTGTTGGGTTCCACCGCCGCTTTAATGTGAGTGGCAGGTCCTTATCAGCGCTCCCACTGGTTGATCACAGTTGAAAGGGGGTCAGGCTGAATTAAAGAGCGGCTAATGAAAATGTCCAGGGGACATGCAAGGCCTTCTTTGAGTTATCTGCTACAGCACGGCGAGAAAACGAGCGAGATGGGGGAAAAGCGAGAAAAATTAATAAAAGGTTTCCTTATTACACATGTTGTGCCACGATATCGGATACGAGATCGTTCAGTATCCTCTCTCTCTCTCTGCGGCTATTTATATCCAACTGTGTTTATTTATGCGTTCTCATTTCTATTAGTCCTCGCAGATAGCTCAGAAAGGGCTTTGGTAGGAGAGTTCCCACGTGCGGGAGTATATATAGATTGATAGATTGAAGTTCCAGCGACGTCCATTAAATCGCTATTCTGTTATTAGGCTCCTCTCAGCGTGTCTCCATGGTATGGCCTTTTTCAAATTACCCATTTTCACAGCCTGTTGGAGAACAGAGACTCTGCTATAGCTGCTGTGCATTTGCATATACAGTATACGTATGACATTGAGGCGGACTTTTGGGGGGGTGTAAATGCCACTCTCTTATCTACTCCGCTCCATTGACACGGCCAGTAAAGTCGCTAAAAACGGAGTGTAACTACTATACCAAAAAAGTCGAAGTCAATCAATCAATCAATCAATCAAAGTGTATTTATATAGCCCTTAGTCACGAGTGTCTCATTGGGCTGCACAAGCCACAACGACATCCTCGGCTCAGATCCCACATCAGGGCAAGAAAAACCTCAACACAATAGGATGACAATGAGAACGCTTGGAGGGGACCGCAGATGTGGGGACACCAACCCTGGGCGACCGGTGGATCTAGTTAATAGTGTGAGAGTCCAGTCCATAGTGGATCTAACTTAATAGAGTGAGAGTGCAGTCCATAGTGGATCTAACATAATAGTGTGAGAGTCCAGTCCATAGTGAATCTAACATAATAGTGTGAGAGTCCAGTCCATAGTGGATCAAACATAATAGTGTGAGAGTCCAGTCCATAGTGGATCCAACATAATAATGTGGGAGTCGAGTCCATAGTGGATCTAACATAATAGTGTGAGAGTCCAGTCCATAGTGGATCTAACATAATAGTGTGAGAGTCCAGTCCATAGTGGATCTAACATAATAGTGTGAGAGTCCAGTCCATAGTGAATCTAACATAATGGTGTGAGGGTCCAGTCCATAGTGGATCTAACATAATAGTGTGAGAGTCCAGTCCATAGTGGATCCAACATAATAATGTGGGAGTCGAGTCCATAGTGGATCTAACATAATAGTGTGAGAGTCCAGTCCATAGTGAATCTAACATAATAGTGTGAGAGTTCAGTCCACAGTGGATCTAACATAATAGGGTAAGAGTCCAGTCCATAGTGGATCTAACATAATAGTGTGAGAGTCCAGTCCATAGTGAATCTAGCATAATAGTGTGACAGTCCAGTCCATAGTGAATCTAACATAATAGTGTGAGAGTCCTGTCCATAGTGGATCTAACATAATAGTGTGAGAGTCCAGTCCATAGTGAATCTAACATAATAGTGTGAGAATCCAGTCCATTGTGGATCTAACATAATAGTGTGAGAGTCCAGTCCAAAGTGAATCTAACATAATAGTGTGAGAGTCCAGTCCATAATGGATCTAACATAATAGTGTGAGAGTCCAGTCCATAGTGAATCTAACATAATAGTGTGAGAGTCCAGTCCATAGTGGATCTAACATAATAGTGTGAGAGTCCAGTCCATAGTGAATCTAACATAATAGTGTGAGAGTCCAGTCCATAGTGGATCAAACATAATAGTGTGAGAGTCCAGTCCATAGTGGATCCAACATAATAATGTGGGAGTCGAGTCCATAGTGAATCTAACATAATAGTGTGAGAGTCCAGTCCATAGTGAATCTAACATAATAGTGTGAGAGTCCAGTCCATAGTGAATCTAACATAATAGTGTGAGAGTCCAGTCCATAGTGGATCTAACATAATAGTGTGAGAGTCCATTCCATAGTGGATCTAAAATAATAGTGTGAGAGTCCAGTCCATAGTGGATCCAACATAATAATGTGGGAGTCCAGTCCATAGTGGATCTAACATAATAGTGTGAGAGTCCAGTCCATAGTGAATCTAACATAATAGTGTGAGAGTCCAGTCCATAGTGAATCTAACATAATAGTGTGAGAGGTTAGTCCATAGTTGATCTAACATTATAGTGTGAGAGTCCAGTCCATAGTGAATCTAACATAATAGTGTGAGAGTCCAGTTCATAGTAGATCTAACATAATAGTGTGAGAGTCCAGTCCATAGTGGATCTAACATAATAGTGTGAGAGTCCAGTCCATAGTGGATCTAACATAATAGTGTGAGAGTCCAGTCCATAGTGGATCTAACATAATAGTGGGAGTCCAGTCCATAGTAGGGCCAGCAGGGGATCATCCTGAGTGGAGACAAGTCAGCAGTTCAGAGACAACCCCAACTGATGCACAGATGCACTGGTCCACCCTGGGTTCCGACTTTGAATAGCTAGCGGCTCATCTGTGGTCACCTAATAATCTCTCCACGCAGGAGAGGGGGGCAGAGCAGAAAAGAAACGGCAGATCAACTGGTCTAAAAGGGGCGTCTATTTAAAGGCTAGCGTATACAAATGAGTTTTAAGATATAGGACTTAAATGCTTCTACTGAGGTAGCATCTCTAACTGTTACCGGGAGGGCATTCCAGAGTACTGGAGCCCGAATAGAAAACGCTCTATAGCTCGCAGACTTTTTTTGGGCTCTGGGAATCACTAATAAGCCGGAGTTCTTTGAAAGCATATTTCTTGCCGGGACATATGGTACAATACAATCAGCAAGATAGGATGGAGCTAGACCGTGTAGTATTTTATACGTGAGTAGTAAAACCTTGAAGTCGCATCTTAAGTGCACAGGAAGCCAGTGCAGGTGAGCCAGTATATATATATATATATATATATATATATATATATATATATATATATATATATATATATGTATGTATGTATGTATGTATGTATGTATGTATGTATGTATGTATGTATGTATGTATGTATGTATGTATGTATGTATGTATGTATATATATAGGTATGTATATAGGTATGTATGTATGTATGTATGTATGTATGTATGTATGTATGTATGTATGTATGTATGTATGTATGTATGTATGTATGTATGTATGTATGTATGTATGTATGTATATATATATATATATATATATATATATATATATATATATATATATATATATATATATATATATATGTATATATATTATTATTATTATTATTATTATTAGCCTTTATTTAACCAGGTAAAATCCCATTGAGATCAAAGATCTCTTTTCCAAGGGAGACCTGGCCAAGACGGCAGCAGCAAGGTTACATTAAAAACAGTAAACAAATACATAAAACATCACATTTACAACATTAAAACTTGCTCACATGACACATGTGCATACAGACAAGGTAGACTGCAATCCTTTCACAGAAGCTTTAAACTCATTCAACGTAACTAGGGTTTGAAGTTTAATGTTCGATTGTAGGTTATTCCAAGCCTTCGGTGCTGAAAACCTAAATGCTAAATATATATGTATATGTATATGTATATGTATATGTATATATATATGTATATATATATATATATATATATATATATATATATATGTATATATATATGTATATATATATGTATATATATATGTATATATATATATATATATATATATATATATATATATATATATATATATATATATATATATATATATATATATATATATATATATATATATATATATATATATATATATATGTATATAAAGGTATATACAGTAGAGGCGTAATATGATCAAACTTTCTTGTTCTTGTCAAAAGTCTAGCAGCCGCATTTTGTACCAACTGTAATCTTTTAATGCTAGACGTAGGGAGACCCGAAAATAATATGTTACAGTAATCGAGACGAGACATAACGAACGCATCAATAATGATCTCAGCGTCGCTAGTGGAAAAAATGGAACACATTTTAGCGATATTACGGAGATGAAAAAAGATTTGCTGTTGGATGGGCATCTATATCAGATATTCGATCATTCCAAAACACTGTATTGATTTTTACTGAAAAAAAAAATACAAAATTAAGGAAAAATCATTGAGTCTTTTATTCAGAGTAAGACACTTTATCCAACATGTGGTGCTAAATGTCATGTCGAGTCAGAGCTTTTCTTCTTGTCACTCAAACACTAGTGACTTGGGGCGTACCGTATTTTCCGGACCATAGGGCGCACCGGATTATAAGGCGCACTGCCGATGAGCAGGTCTAGTCAGGTTTTTTTTCATACAAAAGGCGCACTGGATTATAGGGCGTTTTAAAGGAGTCATATTATTCTTATTTTTTTCTAAATGTAAAATACTTCCTTGTGGTCTACATAACATCTAATGGTGGTTCTTTGGTCAAAATGTTGCATGGATGATGTTTTACAGATCATCTTCAAGCCGTTTTCTGACAGTAGCTTCAGGATGCGCTGTTTTGTGGGCGGTCTTATTTACGTGGCTCATCTTCGGCAGCGTCTTCTCCTTGTCATCTTTGTTGTAGCGGTGTAGCGTGCAAGGACGGGGGTGGAAGAAGTGTCAAAAGATGGAACTAACTGTTTTAATGACATTCAGACTTTACTTCAATCAATAACGGAGCAGCATCTCCTCATCCGTGGCTCACTAGTGCAACAACAACGCTGGAAATGTGTCCCGTGAAAAAACTTCAGACCGGAACTCTATAATAACTAAAGTTCCTTGGGTGAATAATTTAAACTCACTACACCGGTGTGTTTTAGCACTTTCATGGCAAGTTTACTGACATATTTAAGTAAGAACGTTACACTACTTTATATTAGAAATGGCAACAGCGGAGGATGAATGTCCCAAAACAAGAAGATAGATAAAAAGAAGAAGATTATCGACTACGTTGTCGACACGGACTGCAAAGGCGCACTGTCGGGTTTTGAGAAAATTAAAGGATTTTAAGTGCGCCTTATTGTCCAAAAAATATGGTACTTTACAAAACTGTGCCTGGAGCTGAGCGTGAAACATTTAGTAAGAACAAACCTCAGGATATATGTGTGGACAAAAAAAAAATCTGATTTCTAAAAGCATGCTGCGCACACCAGTAAACACTCTTCTCATCATGAATCACATCTGCCTAGAATTTTGCGCTAAGGAGTTCCACTCAGGTGTCCTCCCACTATTCCTCCCGCAATCAGCCATAAATGGTCATGCTAATTAGCTCATGAATACGCTGATGAGTTTAATGATCACGTGTTGGACTGTCATTGAAAGACAGACTGGCGATACCAAAAAAGAAGACAATATTTTTATATTAGTGTTTATTATGTCGAACACCATAACATCATTTTTGGGGGGGGCTAACTCACGTCATATCTAATAAAAAATATTGGAATGTGAATGTTGGATTAATCATGAGAACTGTTGCTGAGATTAGGAACACAGCCTTCTTCCTGTTCGCCAAGTCTTTGTCCAAATAGTTATAGTATTTATTGTTTGTCTTTATTTTGTTACAGGCCTACTGAAACCCACTACTACCGACCACGCAGTCTGATAGTTTATATATCAATGATGAAATCTTAACATTGCAACACATGCCAATACGGCCGGGTTAGCTTACTAAAGTGCAATTTTAAATTTTGCGCGAAACATCCTGCTGAAAACGTCTCTGTATGATGACGTCAGCGTGTGACGTCATGGATTGTAGAGGACATTTTGCGACGGCATGGTGGCCAGCTATTAAGTCGTCTGTTTTCATCGCAAAATTCCACAGTATTCTGGACATCTGTGTTGGTGAATCTTTTGCAATTTGTTCAATGAACAATGGAGACAGCAAAGATGAAAGCTGTAGGTGGGAAGCGGTGTATAGCGGCCGACTGCAGCAACACAAACACAGCCGGTGTTTCATTGTTTACATTCCTGGAAGATGACAGTCAAGCTTTACCATTGGCCTGTGGAGAACTGGGACAACAGAGACTCTTACCAGGAGGACTTTGAGTTGGATATGCAGACAAGGTACCGTGAGTACGCATGCAGCTGCGGCTTCCACACATTTGATCGCTTGCCCGTACGTGCGTGCCGCTATGTGTATGTCACGTACGTAACTTTGGGGACTTTGGGGAAATATATGTGCTGTTTGAACTTTGGGGAGGTGAACGGTACTTTGGGCTGTGGGATTGAGTGTGTTGTGCAGGTGTTTGAGTTGTATTGGCGGGTTTTATGGACGGGAGGGGGGAGGTGTTTGTTATGCGGGATTAATTTGTGGCATATTAAATATAAGCCTGGTTGTGTTGTGGCTAATAGAGTATATATATGTTTTGTGTTTATTTACTGTTGTAGTCATTCCCAGCTGAATATCAGGTCCCACCTGCCTCTCACAGCATCTTCCCTATCTGAATCATCCTCGCTCAAATTAATGGGGAAATCGTCGCTTTCTCAGTCCGAATCGCTCTCGCTGCTGGTGGCCATGATTGTAAACAATGTGCAGATGTGAGGAGCTCCACAACCTGTGACGTCCCGCGCATATCGGCTTTTTTTATCAGCGACCAAAAGTTGCAAACTTTATCGTCGATGTTCTCTACTAAATCCTTTCAGCAAAAATATGGCAATATCGCAAAATTATCAAGTATGAAACATAGAATGGACCTGCTATCCTCGTTTAAATAAGAAAACCACATTTCAGTAGGCCTTTAAGTAATGAAAGTAAACATGTTTCATGACACACGTAGTCATCATGAACAATATTATATAAAGCTCTCGTGAGAAATAAGCACAAGAGATGATTGCGATATATTAATGTAACAATAAATGTATTTTTTGTACAGTTTGTCTTGTAAAAAAATAATAAAGAATGAAAATATTTGAGCGAAAGTATATAAAAATTGGACCCATTACCTCCCTGCTTGGCACTCAGCATCAAAGGTTGGAATTGGGGGTTTAATCACCAAAAATGATTCCCGGGCGCGGCCACCGCTGCTCCCCTCACCTCCCAGGGGGGTGATGGGTCAAATGCAGAGAATCATTTCGCCACACCTAGTGTGTGTGTGACAATCATTGGTACTTTAACTTTAACTTTAGCATTATTATTGACATATGCTGCATGCAACATTTTGTACTCCCACTGTGTTATAAACTCCTGCAGTCCAAATGTAATGAAAAAAAATAGATGCAGTATTTTTTTTTAATACCCATGTCTGAAAAACTTTGCGTGAGCTCTACACATGACCGAAAGGTTGCGTAGGATTAAGCAAACATTTCCGCATTAAACTGTTTTATAAATATATCAACGTTTACGATCTAATTCATGTATGTGTATTGCACCCTGTTTGACGTAAGTTTTTTGTGCGCGCCAACCTTTATAAATCATGGCCCACCCCCTGGAGAAACCTGCTGGAAAAGAGTATTTAACAAACTTTTAGCATGTTAGCAAACAACAGAGTAGGAATTATGAGTTATTCTCTCTCGCCAAAGCTTGGCGGCACTCTATTCTTGTATTGAGTACGCTTGACTATATTGCTATATTGGTTCCCTTCCTGTCTCTCACTTAAAGAAGACCTATTATGCAACACCAACTTGAAACTGAAACAATACTAACATATTGCCATTGTAAGGTAATAATACTACCACATACACTCTTAAATGTGTTAGCATATTAGCTGAAACTAATGCTAGATTGATTACATTAGGATAGCACGTACACATAGGCATTAAAAAACACTCCTACAGACAGGCCCGGCCCTAACCAATCTGGCGCCCTAGGCAAGATTTTAGGTGGCGCCCCCCCCACATCGGCAGTGAAGTGTATATACTCACAAGAACCCGAATAGCTTTGTCTTTGACCTTTTTTTTTTACTTTTACAACTATACCTAATATATAAAGGGGTGGCGTAATGTTGTAACAAATAATATTATTTATTTAATATTTCTATTAAATAGGCTTTACTTTGCATTTTAATTAACGTGGGATTATTATTATTATGCCACGGGCCGGCCCTGCCTACAGACATCACACATGGGAAGGTTTAGTAAGTAAGAATAGTTTTAGTTATATTGTAAAACTTACAAACGTTGCTTGGAGTGATGGATTAAGAATTCGTACGAGTAATAACGCTACGGACGATTAGAAGACAGGACTGCACTTCTACTTCAGGTTCGAAATGAAAACCGGGCAAACGGCTGCTACACCCCCAACCAACGCAACACAAGTCCACCCCCTACCAAACAAAGCTTGCGTCCGCTCGTCCCAACTCAACTCTGCCCCCAAGCTCAACGTGAACACCGCATCCGAGCTGCCCGGACACAAGTCCAGACCGGGTAACGACACCTAAACAGGGAAATACATCAACTTATCCCGCCCACCCAAGCCAGTCAGCAAGCCAACGCCACCCAGCCCCCACAATTCCATCAGCACGCAGTCACCAACCACGGCCCCCCAACCCCTCCAACCCATCCATCCATCCATCCATCCATTTTCTACCGCTTATTCCCTTTGGGGTCGCGGGGGGCGCTGGAGCCTATCTCAGCTACAATCGGGCGGAAGGCGGGGTACACCCTGGACAAGTCGCCACCTCATCGCAACCCAACACGTAAATATATCATGTTTATAAGAATGCGCCTGTTACTACATTACACTTACAGCATGTGTAATAATCCTTAATGGAGGTGTTTGGATGTTTTTTTAAGCGCTTTTTAGGTAGAATAGAGCGACTCCCAGAAGCTCCTTTGTACAAACCACGTTTCCATATGAGTTGGGAAATTGTGTTAGATGTAAATATAAACGGAATACAATGATTTGCAAATCCTTTTCAACCCATATTCAATTGAATGCACTACAAAGACAAGATATTTGATGTTCAAACTCATAAACTATTTTTTTTTTTTTGCAAATAATAATTAACTTAGAATTTCATGGCTGCAACACGTGCCAAAGTAGTTAGGAAAGGGCATGTTCACCACTGTTACATGGCCTTTCCTTTTAACAACACTCAGTAAACGTTTGGGAACTGAGGAGACACATTTTTTAAGCTTCTCAGGTGGAATTCTTTCCCATTCTTGCTTGATGTACAGCTTAAGTTGTTCAACAGTCCGGGGGTCTCCGTTGTGGTATTTTAGGCTTCATAATGGGCCACACATTTTCAATGGGAGACAGGTCTGGACTACAGGCAGGCCAGTCTAGTACCCGCACTCTTTTACTATGAAGCCACGTTGATGTAGCACGTGGCTTGGCATTGTGTTGCTCAAATAAGCAGTGGCATCCATGGTAATGTTGATTGGATGGCAACATATGTTGCTCCAAAACCTGTATGTACCTTTCAGCATTAATGGCCCCTTCACAGATGTGTAAGTTACCCATGTCTTGGGCACTAATACACCCCCATACCATCACAGATGCTGGCTTTTCAACTTTGCGCCTATAACAATCCGGACGGTTCTTTTCCTCTTTGGTCCGGAGGACACGACGTCCACAGTTTCCAAAAACAATTTGAAATGTGGACTCGTCAGACCCCAGAACACTTTTCCACTTTGTATCAGTCCATCTTAGATGAGCTCAGGCCCAGCGAAGCCGACGGCGTTTCTGGGTGTTGTTGATAAACGGTTTTCGCCTTGCATAGAAGAGTTTTAGCTTGCACTTACAGATGTAGCGATCAACTGTAGTTACTGACAGTGGGTTTCTGAAGTTTTTCTGAGCCCATGTTGTGATATCCTTTACACACTGATGTCGCTTGTTGATGCAGTACAGCCTGAGGGATCAAAGGTCACGGGCTTAGCTGCTTACGTGCAGTGATTTCTCCAGATTCTCTGAACCCTTTGATGATATTACGGACCGTAGATGGTGAAATCCCTAAATTCCTTGCAATAGCTGCTTGAGAAAGGTTTTTCTTAAACTGTTCAACAATTTGCTCACGCATTTGTTGACAAAGTGGTGACCCTCGCCCCATCCTTGTTTGTGAATGACTGAGCATTTCATGGAATCTACTTTTATACCCAATCATGGCACCCACCTGTTCCCAATTTGCCTGTTCACCTGTGGGATGTTTCAAATAAGTGTTTGATGAGCATTCCTCAACTTTATCAGTATTTATTGCCACCTTTCCCAACTTCTTTGTCACGTGTTGCTGGCATCAAATTCTAAAGTCAATGATTATTTGCAAAAAAAAATGTTTATCAGTTTGAACTTCAAATATGTTGTCTTTGTAGCATATTCAACTGAATATGGGTTGAAAATGATTTGCAAATCATTGTATTCCGTTTATATTTGCATCTAACACAATTTCCCAACTCATATGGAAACGGGGTTTGTAAGCTGACTTTTGCTCACATTTATTTACTAGTTAGAATGCATGCAAAAAAGAAATGCATGGATGTCAGCTCAATTTTAGTTTCATCTGACATCACATGGACAAAGATTAGACCTTCTGGAGGAAAGTTCTGTGGTCAGATGAAACAAAAATTGAGCCGTTCGCCAACAATACCCAGCAATATGTTTGGAGGAGAAAAGTTGAGGCCTTTGATCCCAGGAACACCGTCAAGCATGGTGGTGGTAGTATTATGCTCTGGGCCTGTTTTGCTGCCAATGGAACTGGTGCTTTACAGAGAGTAAATGGGACAATGAAAAATGAGGATTACCTGCAAATTCTTGAGGAAAACCTAAAATCATCAGCAGATTGGGTCTTGGGCGCAGTTGGGTGTTCCAACAGGACAATGACCCCAAACAAATGTCGAAAATGGTTAAGGAATGGCTAAATCAGGCCACAATTAAGGTTTTAGAATGGCCTTCCCAAAGTTCTGACTTAAACGTGTAGACAATGGTGAAGAAACAAGTCCATGTCAGAAAACCAACACATCTCGCTGAACTGCACCAATTTTGTCAAGCGGTGTGGTTTAAAATTCAAGTAGAAGCTTGTGGATGGCTACCAAAAGTGCCTTATTGCAGTGAAACTTGCCAAGGTACATGAAATTAAATATTAACATTGCTGTATGTATACTTTTGACCGAGCAGATTTGGTCACCTTTTCAGTAGACCCATAATAAATTCATAAAAGAACCAAACTTGTGCAGCCCTTTGAGACACTTGTGATTTAGGGCTATAGAAATAAACATTGATTGATTGATTGAGACTTCATGAATGTTTTTTGTGACCAACAAGTATGTGCTCCAATCACTCTATCACAAAAAAATAAGACTTGTAGAAATTATTGGAAACTCAAGACAGCCATGACATTATATTCTTTACAAGTGTATGTAAACTTTTGACCACGACTGTATGTGTGTTTGTCTTACAAAACGATTGTGAATGACGGACACAATTAAAAAACAAAAAGTGCAGTTCCCCTTTAAGTAAAGTATTAAAGTGGTGCAGCTGAAATGAGTGGCCTGTGTTTGGTGGTTGTTCTCGGCACCTTTTCCCCCTGCAAAGTATTGATTCTGCAGTGTTTGGGTTCAGGCATGGAGTCTAATTTCCCCTGCTCCGGTGAGAAATGGTTTACTGTACGAGAATCACCACAGCTATCTGGTGCAGACACAACTCCATTTTACAGTGACTCACTGAAGGGGGGCTGGTGAGTCACGGTAAGGCGAGGAAAGATGAGAGAAAAAAAACAGAACTATTTTGTACGACACAAAGCTCTTCATGTGACATCCTGTTGTGTTGCTCATGTTTAAATACACAAAAAACACATGTATTGACATCAGAAATATACACTATATTGCCAAAAGTATTTGGCCACCTGCCTTTACTCTCATATGAACTTGAAGTGCCATCCCATGGAATTGTCCAATATGTTTCGGTATCCTGGAGCATTCCAAGTTCCTTTCACTGGAACTAAGAAAACAAACCCAACTCCTGAAAAATAAACACACACCATAATTCCGCCTCCGCCAAATTTCACACTCGGCACAATGCAGTCCGAAATGTAGCGTTCTCCTGGCAACCTCCAAACCCAGACTGGTCCATCAGATTGCCAGATGGAAAAGTGTGATTCATCAGTCCAGAGAAGGCGTCTCCACTGCGCTCGAGTCCAGTGGCGACGTGCTTTACACCACTGCATCCCACACTTTGCATTTGGACTCGGCGATGTATGGCTTAGATTCAGCTGCTCGGCCATGGAAACCCATTCCATGAAGCTCTCTGCGTACTGTACGTGGGCTAATTGGAAGGTCGCATGAAGTTTGGAGCTCTGTAGCAACTGACAGTGCAGAAAGTCTTTGCACTATGCGCTTTAGCATCCGCTGACCCCTCTCTGTCAGTTTATGTGGCCTACCACTTGGTGGCTGAGTTGCTGTTGTTCCCAAACTCTTCACTTTTCCCATAATGAAGTTAACTTTGTAATATTTAAGAGTGAGGGAATTTCACGACTAGATTTGTTGCACAGGTGGCATCCTATGTCAGTTCCACGAAATCACTGAGAGCGGCCCATTCTTTCACTAATGTTTGTCGAAACAGTCTCCATGCCTAAGTGCTTGATTTTATACACCGGGCCAAGTGATTAGGACACCTAATTCTCATAATTCGGATGGGTGGCCAAATACTTTTGGCAATATAGTGTATGCTCTATTTTAATGCTGATTCCGTCAACCTTGTCTGAGCCTTGTCGTGAAGGTGTCTTGAATTTTGACTGACACAGAGAGGGAATCTGCATAATGAGGTGCCATGTTGTCTGTGGAAATGATTACTGCAGGAGGAAAGGCATTAGATTGATTAGGGCAATCTCCTCCCCTGTCCCTGAGATGCAACAACATTGCATGTTTATACCAAGACAAGTCCTCGCCATCCCTCCTCTTACAGGCTGTGACTCACGGGTTTTCCTTCAAGGGCTGACAAAATGCTGGGCTATCATTGAAGCTTTAAGGAAGCTTGCTTTCAATTTGTTACCTTAAGCTCGACAAAAAAAAAAAAATGTGTCGGGTTCTAACATATGCCGCAAACATACAACACTATACCAAACATGTGTGCCAATGGTTCCACAGTCCAGATGAGTACCTAACAGAACTGCGGCCAGGGTTTGTTATCACAGTGATTATGTCATTATCAGAATATATCTATATATAAGTGTATATGTTTACATATACATGTATGTATAAATGTGTGTGTATATATGTATACATATGTGTGTGTGTGTGTGTGTGTGTGTGTGTACATATATATATATATATATATATAATGCATATGTATAATGTATATATAAAGATATAATATAAAGTCGATGAGCTTCAAAAGGTAGTCCCCTGATATGGTGTTCACTTCACAAGTGTGCTTGAAGCTAATTGAGAGAATGCCAAGAGTGTGCAAAGCAGTAATCAGAGTAATGGGTGGCTATTTTGAAGAAACTAGAATATAAAACATGTTTTCAGTTATTTCACCTTTTTTTGTTAAGTACATAATTCCACATGTGTTCATTCATAGTTTTGATGTCTTCAGTGACAATCTACAATGTCATGGAAATAAAAATAAAAAACACATTGAATGAGAAGGTGTGTCCAAACTTTTGGCCTGTACTCTCTCTATATATATATATATATATATATATATATATATATATATATATATATATATATATATATATATATATATATAATGTATGTGTATATATAATGTATATGTATATACATATATATATTATACATAATATATATGTATATATGTGTGTGTTTTTAAGAATCTGTTGCAAAAATATGATTCTCACATTTTTTTTTACATTTTTTAACTAAACTAGCGGGCCAGCAGTTGAATAGCAGTTGAATGATGAAAAGGAGAGGACCTAAAACAGAACCTTGAGGAACATTACTAGTATAACTAAAGAAGTTGAATACATGACTACAGACTGCAGCTGAAGTAAAAAAGCTACAGCAAAACTTTACTTATTACGGAAAGAAAAATAAGTGTAACAGGCAAAAAGGAGAGGACTCAAAGAGAAGGCCTCAGTCATATAAATCGCAAGTTTGGACCTTGGTGTTAAAATGTCAATGCAAGCATCCGTGTTGAAATTGGTCGAAGTTCCTCTACACAGCAGGACCACTATAGGGTTTTCAGGAATTTGCTGCAAGAATGTTGTCCCCCAAATTTTGAACTGACCTTGGTATGGCGTCATTTCCGGGCCAGATTTGGCCTCCACGCCGCCAGTTGAATAACTCTGGTTAAAGCATTAGTATATGTGTGGTAACTTGCTCTTCTCATAACATTACACATTACATTTTATTGCAGCCTTACCGTCCCTGCTAATGTTTTGATGTAGGCTGTTTTAGAAGATGTTATTTACAACTCTTCAATTAGTATCTTCTTACCATAACCCCCACCCCGTCTTCCTCCGCGAAGTAGCTGCTTTATATTTGTTTTATTGTGTGTATGTATTTTACGGCCTTGTAAACTCTGACAAAAACCCTCCCATCTATTGTGGGGCGTAACTATATGTCGTTACACCAGTGACCAAATGCTAACAGAGATGACTTTGGTATTTTCCTCAATAAATGTTTACCGTCTGATCCCAGATAATGAAAATGATTACACACACAGCACATGCAATCAGGGAGTCTTGGGTTAGCAATAAAGAATGACTTTCACCCGAGCAATTATGGCGTGGATCGCCAGTAAAATTTTAATGCTGATTAATCGATAGCCCAGGTTATTGACACAATAAAGCAAGATTGCCAACCGTCCCATTTGTTACAGTTTGGTCCAACCCTTTTAAGTGCGATTGCCTCAGGGGAGACTACGAGACCCATTAATCAGGCGAGTTTGATTATTTCGCAGGTCATCGGTGATCTGAAGGGCACACTCTTGGTCATATAGCGCCAGTTTGAAATCTTACATCTCGGCTATTCCACTAGATCAGGGGTCTCCAACCCGTAACTTGTTACTGTAGCCAGTTGATTTTGAGCAGCTCACCAAAGGGTCAAATAATATTTTGATCAAATACCACAAAATAGCATAAAGACAATGGCCGCACTGTTTAAGTGGAAATCTGCTTTCGAAACAAATTTCAATTTAAATATTTCAATTTAAATGTTGCCAGTCATATATTAAAACACAAAACATAGTTTTTTTTCCTCAAAAATATAAGATGCTGAAAACAAACTGTTTTAATACAAAATGTGAGTTGTGGATAGCAACATGGTACGGAATGCTCTTTATTGTCATTGCACCAGTACAACCAAATTTAATTTTCACCCCAAACCCTTTTCAAGATGAGACAATCAATCAATCAATCAATCAATCAATCACAAGTGTCTCAAAGGGCTGCACAAGCCACAACAACATCCTCATGCTCAGATCCCACAACCATTGTACAGGTAGAACAGGTACGGTGGAAAAAGGTAGACGCTGGGGAAGGATGAGTAAAATAAAAAGTCAATCTCAGATTGAGTTCATTTTGAGGGCAGGGGGCACAGACTTGGGCAGAGAACAAAAACTTGATAGCCAATAAGCACACATAAATATTGTACATAGAAACCACAAGACTTGCAACAGGAGGTGAGGGGGCAGGCTCGTAAGCTGCCAGCCACTAGGGCGCTGCTCCGTTGTCCATCATACCACGTGGGGTGACGCGGTGGAAAATACGCGGGGTCAGGGTGAGGGTGTAGTGTTGCTGTGTCTATAGGCCTGGAGCCGCTCTGCAGGCGTGACGAGCAAAGTTCAACTCCAAGGTGTTGTTGAAGGAATGTCAGAGCGGCTATCACTGTGACGTCCTCGCTGGGATGTTTTCAGAACAGCCTTGGTTTATTGTGAGCAGCGTCAAGACCATTTAATAAACTGTTTGCTAAAATGCTTTTGCAAACAAACTAACATATGAATAAGAGAATAATAAGCTATGAAAATACATATTACGTCATTTGTAACAGTAGCTCTCAGAAGACAAAAAGGTTGGAGACCCCTGCGCTAGATTGTTCCGCAGCTACATTTTCAGAACACAACCGTTTCTTTTCACTATTATACTTATTTTGTATGCAGTACTACCTCTACATATGAGCTTAATTGGTTCTATGACTCAAAACAGTCATATTTCAAATCAGTGCCATAACCAGAGCCAAATAAAATGAGTTGAAATTTAATTCAACCTGTTTGGCCCACTTAAAACACCACAATGTAACATGTCTTTTAAAAGCAAAAACAGATATATTGCTAGAAAACAATACAATAGCATGCACAACAAACAAGTACAGTGATGTAATAATGATGTACAGCATTTATTTACATTTGAGAGCAGACTTTGACAGTATCTACGTCAAACACACCATCAGCAGCTTACGTCAAACACACCATCAGCAGCTTATCCCGTTTAAATATTATTTTAATGTCATTTCGGCATAATACGCACTAACAGTGCTACACTCAAATTGCCTTGCCAAGTCGGTTAACTGTCGGTTGTGGTTTTGATGATTTAGACCAGGGGTATGGCCCACCAGCGACCAAAATCTGGTCCGCGGAAAGTCCTAAGTTTAAAAAAATAAAAAATAAATATATATATATATATATATATATATATATATATATATATATATTGTATTTATTTTTTTAATTATTGATTTTTTAAATCTGTCCTTTCTAATCCGTTTCCTACCGCTTGTTACTCTCGGTGTCTCCTAGCCGCTCAGGCAAATCACATTGTCTAAAAATGCATTTTCCCATCGATAACGTGACATCATATATATATATATATATATATATATATATATATATATATATATATACAGCCCGGCCCCTGGCCATATTTTTTTAACCCAATGCGGCTCCGCGTCAAAAAGTTTGGGGACCCCTGATTTAGACCTTTAAATCAATGAATATCTTCTTCTTAGCACTCACTTTCTCACTTCCAATATTTGAAAAAAACAAAGTTCTGTTGATATCTCATTGTGAGCTTTTTTGCGTGAGTAAGACTGGGTGTTTTGGGGCAAATCTTACAGAGTTCATTTGGGGAGGCTCGTAGTTCACATTTACGATTGCAACTTAGTTTGTAAACAATAAGCCAAGAGACAGCTCTTATTTCAAAATACTCGTGAGATGAGGACGGGGGTAAGACTATCTACAAAACAGAAACAATGTGTTTCAAGAACATCTATTGCAAAAACAAGACAACAAATACTGGTTAGACATCATCTATACCAAGGGTGTAAACCACGGCCCGCGGGCCAAATGTGGCCTGCCACCATCCTCAATTTGGCATCTACTTCAATTTGACCCGCAAGACGATGACAAAAGATCAATTTCAATACGCGACCTGACTGTGTGAGGTGTTTTCATATTAAATCTAAGTACTCAGGGGTCTGACAGGTAGCAACCTGTTGTAATCTTGTGACCATGATGTGAACTTTCTAGTCTTCATATGCGCAGCGTTCACTGATATGACCCAAAACAAACAACCTTTTCTAGTCCTGGTGCAGAAAAACAATAATCAAACAGCACAAAAAGTCAACACACATGGTCACACATAACACAACCTGCTCACTGAACTTTGTGTATAATATAAAAATATGTCCCATAACCATACAAAAAAAATCTAAATTACACCCATTATCATCTATTGCAAGGTACGATGAGAAAAATGTAACACTTATCCATGTTTGACTTTTAGCAGTTTGATATTTCTGATTGATTACAAAGCTTTAAAGACGTCGTCACGGAAGTAAACAAGGTAGGAGTTGAAATTTCACATACTTTTAATATTCAAATATAATATTATATATATATATATATATATATATATATATATATATATATATATATATATATATATATATATATATATATATATATATATATATATATATATATATATATATATATATATATATATATATATATATATATATATATATATACCTACCCTGGGAGAATTTATGATTTATTGGCCATTCTTCAGAGAATGTGAATGATAACACAAAAACCTTTCTTCCACTCATGCTTGATAGTTGTGTGAAGCAATTTATTGGCAAACAACTGTGTTTACTCTTTTTAAATCAAAATGACAAAAGAAAGTACCCAAATGACCCTGATCAAAAGTTTACATACCCCAGTGACTTTGATCTGATAACATGCACAAAAGTTGACACAAACAGGTTTGAATGGCTAATCAAGGTTCCAATCCTCACCTGTGACCTGTTTGTTTGTAATTAATGTGTGTGTATACAAGGTCAGTGAGTTTCTGGGCTTCTGACAGACCATTGCATCTTTCATCCAGTGCTGCACATATGTTTCTGGATTCTGAGACATGAGGAAGGCAAAACATTTGTCAAAGGATCTGCGAGAAAAAGTAATTGAACTGCATAAAACAGGAACGGGCTATAAAAAGATATCCAAGGAATTGAAAATGCCAATCAGCAGTGTTCGAACGCTGATTAAGAAGTGGAAAATGAAGGATTCAGGTAGACCAGCAAAGATTTCAGCCACAACTACCAGGAAAATTGTTCGAGATGCAAAGAAAAATCCACAAATAACTTCAGCTGAAATACAGGACTCTCTGAAAAATTGTGGTGTGGCTGTTTCAAGATGCACAATATGGAGGCACTCGAAGAAAAATGGGCTACATGGTCGAGTTGCCAGAAGAAAGCCATTTCTGCGCAAATGTCACAAAGTATCCTGCTTACATTACGCCAAACAGCACAGAGACAAGCCTCAAAACTTTTAGAACAAAGTAATTTGAAGTGATGAGACCAAAATTGAACTTTTTGGCCACTTGACCATGCAGCCCATTTTTATTCAAGTGCCTCCTTATTGTGCATCTTCAAACAGCCACACCACAATTTTTCAGAGAGTCTTGTATTTCAGCTGAAGTTATTTGTGGATTTTTCTTTGCATCTCGAACAATTTTCCTGGTAGTTGTGGCTGAAATCTTTGCTGGTCTACCTGAATCCTTCATTTTCCACTTCTTAATCAGCGTTCGAACACCGCTGATTGGCTTTCTCAATTCCTTGGATATCGTTTTATAGCCCTTTCCTGTTGTATGCAATTCAATTACCTTTTCTCGCAAATCCTTTGACAATTATTTTGCCTTCCCCATGACTCAGAATCCAGAAAACATCTGTGCAGTACTGGATGAAAGATGCAATGGTCTGTCAGAAGCCCAGAAACTCACTGACCTTTTATACACACACATATTAATAATAAACAAACATGTCACAGGTGAGGATTGGAACCTTGATTAGCCATTCAAACCTGTTTGTGTCAACTTCTGTGCATGTTATCAGACCAAAGTCACTGGGGTATGTAAACTTTTGATCAGGGTCATTTGGGTACTTTTTGTCATTTTGATATAAAAAGAGTAAACACAGTTGTTTGCCAATAAATAACTTCACAAAACCATTAAGCATGAGTGGAAGAAAGGTTTTTGTGTTATCATTCACATTCTCTAAAGAATGGCCAATAAATCATGCATTCTCCCAGGGTATGTTAACTTATGAGCACACCTATAAATAAATAAATATATATATATATATATATATATATATATATATATATATATATATATATATATATATATATATATATATATATATATATATATATATATATACATATATATATATATACATATATATATATATATATATATATATATATATATATATATATATATATATATATATATATATATACAGACTACAGTACAGGCCAAAGGTTTGGACACATCACTTTCAATGCTGTTTTCATTCTTTTCATGACTAGTTTACATTGTAGATTGTTACTGAAGGCATCAAACTCTGAATGAACACCTGTGAAGTGAAAACATGTTTTATAATAAGTTTTGAAGCTCATCGAGAGAATGCAAGAGTGTAGTTTCTTCAAAATAGCCACCCTTTGCTCTGATTACTGTTTTGTACACTCTTGGCATTCTCTCGATGAGCTTCAAAATTATATAAAACTGTTTTCACTTCACAGGTGTCATAGGTTTGATGCCTTCAGTAACAATCTACAATGTAAATAGTCATGAAAAGAATGAAACAGCATTGAAAAGTGATGTGTCCAAACTTTAGGCCTGTACTGTGTGTGTGTGTGTGTGTGTGTGTGTGTGTGTGTGTGTGTGTGTGTGTGTGTGTGTGTGTGTGTGTGTGTGTGTGTGTATATATATATATTTACACACTTTGCATGCAGTAGGCTTTCGGCCCCCGGCCAATTTTTTTCATTGCAGCTACCCAGTCAAAAGGTTTGGACACTCCTGTTTTATACTTTGTCTATAGGACTGCTCTGTTTTTTAGACCTACTGCAAAAACGCATACTCCTCAAGATTCAGGGTTATGCTGCTAAAAAAAAAAGTCACTATCTAGTTTTGAACCCCATGGTCCACCAGATTCCTGACCGTGTCTGTTTTTAACCCTAGCAGCAATTTTAGATTAGCTTCATGATTTCAGTGAAATCACCTTGATGTTAAAATTTTGTGTTGCTATTTAAAGAAAAATAATACTGATTACCATGGGCTGTCTGTGTAGATATCTTCATCAGCCTGTTTGATTCTGAGGATACTAATTGTCAGAAACATCACCCTCCCACCCCCAAGTCATATCATCGCTTTGTTTCAACGCGAAGCTTGACGAGGCTTGACGCTGGTACCCTCTGCAGGACTCTGCAGCTCACAGCAGAGGCTGCTAATTGGATTGATAAAAGGGTAATGTGAATAGTGACTGAGGAGTATTGGATACAGCTTGGCCAGCCGTGGATACCAAATCCCAAAGGCTGCGTACCTAGCGTTGTAAAAGATGGTAATGGTAATACAAACCCTGTTTCTATATGAGTTGGGAAATTGTGTTAGATGTAAATATAAATGAAACACAATGATTTGCAAATTCTTTTCAACCCATATTCAATTGAATGCACCACAAATACAAGATATTTGATGTTCAAACTCATAAACTTATTTTTTTTTTGCAAATAATAATTAACTTAGAATTTCATGGCTGCAACACATGCCAAAGTAGTTGGGAAAGGGCATGTTCACCACTGTGTTACATGGCCTTTCCTTTTAACAACACTCAGTAAACGTTTGGTAACTGAGGAGACACATTTTTTAAGCTTCTCAGGTGGAATTCTTTCCCATTCTTGCTTGATGTACAGCTTAAGTTTTTCAACAGTCCGGGGGTCTCCGTTGTGGTATTTCGCACCACACATTTTCAATGGGAGACAGGTCTGGCCTACAGGCAGGCCAGTCTAGTACCCGCGCTCTTTTACTATGAAGCCACGTTGATGTAACACGTGGCTTGGCATTGTCTTGCTGAAATAAGCAGGGGCGTCCATGGTAACGTTGCTTGGATGGCAACATATGTTGCTCCAAAACCTGTATGTACCTTTCAGCATTAATGGCGCCTTCACAGATGTGTAAGTTACCCATGTCTTGGGCACTAATACCTTTGGCCTATAACAATCCGGATGGTTCTTTTCCTCTTTGGTTCGGAGGACACGACGTCCACAGTTTCCAAAAACAATTTGAAATGTGGACTCGTCAGACCACAGAACACTTTACCACTTTGTATCAGTCCATCTTAGATGAGCTCAGGCCCAGCAAAGCCGACGGCGTTTCTGGGTGTTGTTGATGAACGGTTTTGGCCTTGCATAGGAGAATTTTAACTTGCACTTACAGATGTAGCGACCAACTGTAGTTACTGACAGTGGGTTTCTGAAGTGTTCCTGAGCCCATGTGGTGATATCCTTTGCACACTGATGTCGCTTGTTGATGCAGTACAGCCTGAGGGATCGGAGGTCACGGGGTTAGCTGCTTACGTGCAGTGATTTCTCCAGATTCCCTGAACCCTTTGATGATATTACGGACCGTAGATGGTGAAATCCCTAAATTATTTGCAATAGCTGGTTGAGAAAGGTTTTTATTAAACTGTTCAACAATTTGCTCACGCATTTGTTGACCAAGTGTTGACCCTCGCCCCATCCTTGTTTGTGAATGACTGAGCATTTCATGGAATTTACTTTTATACCCAATTATGGCACCCACCTGTTCCCAATTTGCCTGTTCACCTGTGGGATGTTCCAAATAAGTGTTTGATGAGCATTCCTCAACTTTATCAGTATTTATTGCCACCTTTCCCAACTTCTTTGTCACGTGTTGCTGGCATCAAATTCTAAAGTTAATGATTATTTGCAAAAAAAAAAAGTTTATCAGTTTGAACATCAAATATGTTGTCTTTGTAGCATATTCAACTCCATATGGGTTGAAAATGATTTGCAAATCATTGTATTTTGTTTATATTTACAAGTACATCACAACTCATATGGAAACGGGGTTTGTAGTTGATTTTCAACGTGCTTAACAAAGTTACTTTAAAGTACATTATATATTTACAAATGTTAAAAAGTAGTAGAAGAACTAGAGCTGATTTAATCATATTTGTTCTCTGTATGTCAGCAGTTACTGATATTTTATTCACTTCTTGTACAGGTCAGCATTTTCCAATAGGGGAAAAATGAGTATGACATATGCATGATAGGTGCCAGATATTGTTCCCTATATATCAACCTGTCACGTACAGTAATTACACAATTAAGACAACAAATTATGCGCTTTTTTTTTACAAGAACATCATCTGTGGTCCATGACAATCGAACGACCAGCGAATTGCTTTGAGTCTTCAAAGACTTCCAGATAGACAGATTGATTGGTCATGATTAACTGATATTGCTGTGGAATTTATATGTGATGGGATGTTAAAGGGGAGCAGTAAAATATATAAATGGATCCCAGCCAGGAGTTGAGGGTAAGAGGGAATAACCAATGAATGGACATTTGGCAGAATGATTGGTTAGCACCATTAATCATTTTGCTGACACTATAATTTATGTCACATGCACACAGTCATGGATCTTAGGCAATTTTGAGCCCCAAATCACTCTGAGGCTTCTTTTTGTGGGACGCAAGAAATGTAGGCAAGTGAAATTTATATTATGTTTTGCAGTGATGCTATCACATCAGATACAATCTCCCAAAAGTTATCTTTAGTTTGAAAGCACGAGGATTCACACAGAGTTTGCAGTTGCAATTTATTTTGGGCATGTCATTTTCAAGCAGGGACCTCCGAACGTTTAAGAGGTTAAACGTGGAAACTGTTTACGGACTTGATAGACAGTGTGTACACACAAGTCATTCACAGAACACCTCCACTTTTGCTGTCAGAAACAAGAGTGGGATTTTACCCAAATGTTCATTGCCTGACCCACAAGGTGTTGAAGCAGAATGCAATTCACAATGCAGTCAATTCTTAAAACTCCTGGTTGCTCATGCCTTCTGTTCAGACTCTACCGGACCTCATTAAACATGCTGGTCCCACTCTAGCGCAAGTCCTCCGGAGGGACCCGAGGCTCTGAAAGCAAGACCCGCAGTAACTCTGGGAAGTGATGTTTCCTGACTAGTATCTGTTCACTGCAGATACAATATATGAACAAAGGTATCACGACACATTTCTATGGATATTGTCATTCGTCCAGGTCATTGTATTCTCAGGGAATTCAATCGATTGCAATTGGACTGTTCAGTTTGACCTAGAAGACATCCAAGCAGGATTAATCTCACACACTTCTCAGACATATTTCTTATTCAATCCGGGTAAAGGGTAAACTTCCTGCCTCAAATTGAAACACGTTTGGTCGATTAAAACAACCTTATTATTAGCCTTTATTTAACCAGGTAAAATCCCATTGAGATCTCTTTTCCAAGGGAGACCTGGCCAAGAGGGCAGCAGCAA
The DNA here is from genome assembly GCF_033978685.3 of Nerophis lumbriciformis. Lineage (NCBI taxonomy): Eukaryota > Metazoa > Chordata > Actinopteri > Syngnathiformes > Syngnathidae > Nerophis > Nerophis lumbriciformis. The sequence goes on from NC_084564.2 coordinate 27,889,559, forward strand.
GGTTACATTAAAAACAGTAAACAACAAATAAAACTTCACATTTACAACATTAAAAGTTGCTCACATGACACATGTGCATACAGACAAGGTGGACTGCAATCCTTTCACAGAAACTTTAAACTCATTCAATGTAACAAGGGTTTGAAAATGAATATGTAGGTTATTTGTGGGGCGGTATAGCTCGGTTGGTAGAGTGGCCGTGCCAGCAACTTGAGGGTTGCAGGTTCGATCGCCGCTTCCGCCATCCTAGTCACTGCTGTTGTGTCCTTGGGCAAGATACTTTACCCACCTGCTCCCAGTGCCACCCACACTGGTTTAAATGTAACTTAGATATTGGGTTTCACTATGTAAAGCGCTTTGAGTCACTAGAAAAAGCGCTATATAAATATAATTCACTTCACTTCACTATTCCAAGCCTTTGGTGCTGAAAACCTAAATGCTTTCTTGCCCAGTTCAGTTCTTACTTTGGGGACGACAAATTGCAGAACATTCATTGAACGAAGATTTTGACTTCCTTGTTTCTTTGTTAAAAGACAAGACAGATAAGATGGAGTGATACCCAGAATGGTTTTGTAGATGAAAACATACCAATGATTGAGGCGTTGAGCACAAAGATGTCCAGTTAACCATTGAGTATAATACACAATGGTGAGTAAGGGGAGCGCAGTTGGTGATGAATCTCAGTGCCCCGTGGTACACACTATCCAGCTTGTGGAGACAACCAGCAGTAGCATTCATGTACAACACATCTCCATAGTCAATAACAGGTAAAAAGCTTGTTTCCACCAATTTCTGTTTCACAGTAAAAGAAAATAATAAATCCCAGTAAAAGTTTCAGTTTTTTTACAACATACTGAATGTGCTCCTTAAAACTCAAGTGGTCATCAATTAAAAATCCTAAATATTTAAAAGCAGATACTAACATAATTTGTTGCCCATTTCTTGTTAAAATGTTCTCACACAGTGCTGATCTTACAGTTTTTGATGTGGTAAAGAGCATACACTTTGTTTTCTCTGCATTTAAAATCAGTTGAAGATAGCAAAGTTGTTCTTGTATTATGTCAAATGCATGTTGTAGATATTTAAAAGCCTCAGCAAGAGTGGGTGCTGTGCAGTATATGACAGTATCATCAGCATAGAAATGGAAAGTTGAGTTCGGAATATTCTGTCCAAGATTATTTATGTAAATAGTGAATAATAAGGGGCCCAACACAGAACCTTGAGGGACACCCTTTTTCACTTGCAGTACGTCCGAGGAGGAACCTTCTATCTGAACAGCCTGAGTTCTACTTGTGAGGTAATTTGCAAACCATCCAACTGCTTGCTGAGAAAAACCAATAGCTGAAAGACGTTTGATTAAAATGACATGATCAACAGTATCAAATGCCTCTAGTGCATTGGCTCTGTTCAATTGGTCAAGTATGAACGTGATCACCCGAACCTTGGTGTGCATCAATCTAGTCTGCTTGCAAGTAAATTCTGTTGACTTTTTCCTCAAAAGTGAACGTTACATGGACCGAAGACACCTACCAGTCAGTACGTGTCCATGCACTAAATCAGTTAGATTTCTCAAATAGAACGGCTCTAAAAAAGCCTCCTATAATTTATGGAAACACCTTAATCCAGTCGTGTTCGGTTTTTGAAAAGTGGCACTAACTCACCTGGATTATGCAATTGAAAACCAGATGTCTTGAGCGTGTGTGTGCAGCCCGAGAGGACCTTTCGTATCGCGCGTGCGCGAGTCTCAGCGCACGGGGTGCAAGCCGGAAGCAAATGCCGTTCAATAAAAACATAGCAACAATTGGAATAAAGAGTAGATTGTTCATTTGATTCACAAATTAAAAGAACAGAACATTTTAAAGTGCATTGACTAGAAAAAAAAGAAACTGATTTATTTAAGAAAGTAATGACGGCTTAATTCGGACTACCAAACAAAACACGAATGAGCCTATATATTAACGACGAATAATAAAGAGTACACAAACCTCTTCACGCTGGATTCGTACACTCCGAACTGATTAACCAAACCTCTGTATTCCACACAACTGGAAAGAGCAAGCTTCATCTGGAAGAGTATCAGTCGGGACACAAATTGTCTTTTTCTTTGGATTTTAAACTCCTTCCATCAATCCACAAAGCCTTTGCTGCCTTTTGTTTTCATGATCTCCGTCCAAAAATTCATTCGAAAAACTATTTTATCGGTCTTTCTTTGCTTCGGACCTGCATCCGCCCCAATACATCCTTGGTAGAAGAGTCATGTTCGTAGCACAATATAACATCATTTATTGATGCTGTTTGCTATTTAACATCAGCATAGTAATATTTGTCATCTGTGCCAATATTACGGTGGACATCATGTGAAACAAGTTGTAAGGATTCACAGATACTAGTGTGACGTCATAGTTCAACCAGAAAAAAAGTAATCATTAAGACGTAGGGTTGCAAAATTCCGGGAATATTCAAAGTTGGAAACTTTCTATGGGAATTAATGGGAATAAACATTGAATGCAACATGCTAGATTTTGCAGCATGATTATTAGCTAAAACAACCTGATTTAATGCAAATTCAGTAGAATTTCAACCTTTGACTGTGCATTCCTCCATCACATGTGCAGTGCATTCTTCTATCACATAATGAACCGAAAATATTTCTCAGTTAGCCGTGATGCTAACTTTCTCTATGTTAAATCCCATTAATTTATGCTAACAACGTTAGCCATCCGAATTGACCTTTTTTGTGATCTGTAAAGTTCGACTAGCAAATACTAAATCAAAAGGTGTAGTTTCCTCTGCCTTCTGTTCTGCTAGCCATTCTGTTGTCATACAAGAATGTCGGTTATAGTTTGATTTAGCATGCTGATTGAGTGTTCATTTATTCATCTAGCCTATTTCTATTCATTTGTCCATCAGTAAAATATTTTTAAAGACTACTCCAATTGTTT